>NC_065570.1:65788179-66093882 GCF_937616625.2 Mercurialis annua
TGACACGGAAAAACGATTTATAATGAAGTTTCATGTCCGAAACGTCAAGTTTCCGAAATGGGAAACGTGGATTAAATGAAGTGTTGGTGCTACATAGCTTGAGCTTGTTGTTTCTATTGTGTTTGATTATTACATACTCTCTAAACTAGTGATCATTTAGCTAATCGAACTGTTTCTTTTTTTTCTTGTTTTGTGCTGGCAGCACCTCGAACAGTGCAAGCATTTACCGGAACATATGGAATAAATTATGGAAGAATTGCCGATAATATACCTTCACCAGATAAAGTAGCCACACTTCTCAGGGCTGCAAAAATAAAGAACGTTCGGATTTATGATGCTGATCACAGTGTCCTCAAAGCATTTAGTGGTACGGGACTTGAACTTGTGGTAGGGCTACCAAATGGATACGTGAAAGATATGAGTGCTAATGCAAGCAATGCCATGAGTTGGGTTAAAGAAAATGTGCAGGCATTCCTTCCCAAGACGAGTATTCGGGGGATTGCTGTCGGAAATGAAATTTTAGGAGGAGGTGATTATGAACTCTGGGCAGCTCTTCCCGGTGCAGTTAAAAATATTTACAATGCCGTAAATAAACTTCATTTAGCTGACATAGTTCAGATTACTACAGCACATTCACAGAATGTTTTTGCTAATTCCTACCCGCCATCTTCATGTGTATTTAAAGAAAATGTTGCTCAATTTATGAAACCGCTCTTGCAGTTCTTTGCTCAAATTGGTTCTCCATTCTGCTTGAATGCTTATCCATTCCTGGACTACATGGGCGATCCAGAGAATATCGATATCAACTATGCACTTTTTCAGAAGACGGAGGGTATATATGATCCGAAAACTGATCTTCACTATGATAACATGCTTGATGCTCAGATTGATGCGGCCTATGCTGCATTGGAAGATGCTGGAATTAAGAAGATGGAAGTGATAGTTACCGAGACTGGTTGGGCTTCACGCGGAGATGATAACGAAGCTGCTGCAACATTTGATAATGCAAGAACATACAACTTTAATCTGCGTAAAAGGCTTGCAAAAAAGAAAGGCACTCCTTTCAGACCGAAAATGGTAGTAAAGGCATATGTTTTTGCAATTTTTAATGAGGATATGAAGCCTGGGCCAACTTCTGAGAGGAATTTTGGGTTGTTCAAGCCTGACGGAACCATTTCATATGATGTCGGGTTTCACGGACTTAAATCTTCGTCCGCTGAACTGTCCCTTTTTTCTTTTAAGGTATGATAATTTTTACACTAGCAAACATGATTTTAGTTGGTCAACTGATGGTCTTGCGATTGAATGGATCTATGTTGAAATTTGTACAAATTGGATCAAGATTTAACATGTTAATTATGTAAATGTATTATTTTGTTTATCATGTCGTTGTAATGAGTTTGCAGCTCTTTTCTTTTTTGAATTGCTATAACATAATTTATCTGGTCTTTTAGGTTAGGCTTGAGTTGTTCAGCTGTCTTGAGGATGTTATTTCTTTCCTTTTAAAATGACTTTTTACAATCTTAGCAGGCATTTTTTCGGTTTGTAGCTGTACTCGGTATAATTGGTTTCCTAGGCAGTTATAGCTTTAGTTAATTAGTTCATATTATTTATTTTCTATACTTTTTGTTTTTTTTTCTTGTAGAAATTGTTAGCTGTTTTGTAAAGTGGTGTCGTTAAGCATCTTTAGCTTGAATGTAGCAGATGAATTCTGAGATATAATAAATATATTAGATTGCTAACTGCACTGGAATATAAAATTACGGAGTTATGATTCTACATGGATATTATGTTAGAAATAGGTAGATACATTCACCATCGGATATCATTAAGGACATATAAATTGACGTATATAACTATTTCAATGACCTGATACCGAAGCTATGAATTTTAATTTTTTTCTACACTCTGGGATAAAGAATCCTTTAATAGCCTGATACCGGTTACATGAATGGTTTGTTCTGTGTCGGTCTTGCCAAAGTTATGATTTTGACCCATATGAGTGTTCTTTCATGATTGATTCTATAATTTATGTCGTTATTTGAATTGCATAACATAATCCTCAACAATTTTTGAGTGATGATTTCTACATGGATAGTATGTTAAGATATATATAAGTCACATTCACTATCAAATATGATATAGATATATATAAATCAATGTAATGGTTTATAGGACGTGATTGATGAATAATAGCCAGATACACGTTAAATGGATGGTTTTATCGCTATTCTTTCTGAAGTTGATGATTGTGATCGATATGAGTATTATCTCTTGATTGATTTTATGTCATAATTTGAATTGCATAACATAATCCACAACAAATGTTTCACGAATTCTTTTTCCTGGCTTTTTATGTGCATGGTGCAGGCTGTTCGAGATCAAGGCTTATCGAGTTCTTGTTTCTGGGCTCTGGCAGTATCTACTGTGGCATCACTCCTATTATTAAGACTATGATTTTAGAGCAGAAAAACAGCATCTGGTGATCAAAACTTGTAGGTTCGTTTCAGAAGCATTCTTGTCGCTCATACAACATTTATCGATGTATCCGCATAAAGTTTCCGCCGGAAATAGCTGATTAATCATATTTCTGAGCTATGTATATTTCTTTTTCTGGAGTAGATGGTTAAAATTACCTGCCACTATTGGGAGTGGTGGAATCTTCCATTAGAGTGTATTTTTCAAAGCATAATTGTTAAAGTATAAATGATCTGCTTAATATCTCAGCTATGACACGGTCTCTGTTTTTAGTGTTAAAAATATGTAAATAATACCACAAACCGACCCCGGAATTTTAGTTGTACTTTAATGAAATATGATATTCTCAGCTTTATACATTTTTCATGACAGGTCGTCTTGCTTTTAATGGGTCAAAATTGGTTTAACCTTTGCATTACTAGTAGAATATTATGTAATTAGCGTGTCTAATTTGAATAAGCTTTTAGGTTAATTTTTATTTTGCCAAAGTGGGCAATTATTTTAGTGTCTATATTTGTGACCAATATATGATTTCATATAGTCTGATTTAGTTCGATATTCAAACCAAGACCGATTGGATTGGTTCAAAGTTCAAACTATATTATAAACCAATATTTTTAAATTGAACCAGTAGCTGAAATAATGAGATAACAGGTTCAAAGTTCAACCAATTCAACCATCGGTTCAATCAATTCAACTATCAACTTAATCGGTTAAATTTAAAAAGTACTTAATATTTATGTAATATACGTAATGCTCCCGAGTGTACAACTAAATTGAAAAGGCAGTATGGATCACACTCTAATTGATAGAACTGAAACATTTTTATGATCTAATTGGTCCAATAGTTTTTGATTTTTACAGTTTTTTCTAGTTCAAAGTGGTTGAAATGTACTTTTAACTTTTAGGAAAGAATCAAAGTGGACGGACTTTCGGTTCTTAGTCAAACCGGTCTGCCCGGTTTGGTTCTCAAAACACTGGTATAAACATTTCCACATAGTCTATTCATACATATCTGATACAATTCAACAACTGCTCCATGGAAGAAAAGAAAATAGAACTAGTCAAACTCGAGACAATCCATCTATCCATATAGGCAATCTGATTGTCAATATTTACATCCTCAATCTTTTACTCTATAAATACATTCCACATAATTACAATTATATTACAAACTCGTCCATATAAATAGAGCAAGAAGAAAGAAACATATATACTAGAGAGAAGGGCGACCTGACATTAAGAACACAATCATATTAATTTATTTTGATGGCTAAATCGATGAATATGAAAAGTATTGTTGCTATTGTAGCAATAATGATAATTGGAGGAGCAACTCTACAAAGAACAGAAGCAGCAGTTCATGTTGTAGGAGATGCTGTGGGATGGCAAAATAATGTTCCTAACATTAATTACTATGCTAATTGGGCTTCTACTCGTAATTTTACCATTGGTGACACTCTAAGTAAGCTTTCTTTTCTTTGTTTTCTGTTTAGTAATTGTGTCCACAGTCATACTTATATGATCAACTGAGAGAAATCTGACATCTTCAAATGCTTGGGCTCGCCAGGGGTGTTGAAAGTATATATGGAGGGGCAAAAGTGAGCTATGTTAGAATTGAGGGACTAGAATGAATATGGAAACAAAATTTCAGTAGCGAGTATGAAAGTTTTTCAAAAACATTTAATTAAAGTTTCTCAAAAACATCTACCGTAAGATTATTTCTCGAATCTAAAAAAAGAAATTATTTCACGCATTTATCATATGTGCTTACACTAAACTACTTATGTTACCTAGAGAGTTTCAAATAGTAACATTTATCATGGTTTAATTAACAAAGTTTCTTCAATTATGTACAGTCTTCAACTTCGGTACCGGAGTACATAATGTGCTTACAGTAAGTTTGGATGATTTTAACGACTGTGACACAGACCAAAACCCCAGCCTTTTAAACAATGGACCAGCGAACATAACTCTTCGTACCAGCGGCATGCAATATTATATTTGTGCATTTCCCGGCCACTGCTCAAGAGGCCAAAAATTAGCAATTAATGTTGCTGCCACCGCCACGCCTTCGACCCCTTCAACGCCCGGCACCACCAACCCTTCTACCCCCTCACCGCCTGGAACCACCGTCACCCAGTCTCCACCACCGTCTGCCGACTCTGCCACAAGTGTTGCTGCTAATGTTGCTTTGACGACGTTGATGTCCATAGCCATGGCTTTCATGTGATATTTTTGTTAAATTTGATTTGACATAGTAATAATTAAATTGTGTGGATCGTTTACATATGTATGTAGACAATTATTCATTTGATCGGGCAGCATCTGTTGCTGTATTTCAATAAAACAGTATTATTCGTTCATTTTTAAGTAATTTATGTCAGTATTGGTTTACAAAATATAACACTTTTTTTTATCTAAATGTAGTTGAAAAGATTTTTATATAAAAAATTGCATAACTCGACTTTCATACCCTCTTCATATTAAATACTTTCATTCATCATTATTATTTTTAAAGATATTAATTGAAGAAGATAAAAAAGGAGCGCAAACTATTTAGAGACCCTCACATATATTATAAATAATTCACACTTTCACGTCTCATGTTTGAAAATTAAACGATATGATCCTCTATTTAATCATTCCGTCCTTTTTACTATTAGTCAAATGAGTCAAATTGAGACAATAATATTATTGAATCAATAGTAACGATTTCGATAGAACTATTTCGATATCTATTTTTTATACAGTTTTTTTTATATTTATACTGTCCCGAAATAGTGTTTAAAAATGAAAATCTTACGAACTTTAAAATAAAACAATTAGTTAAATTTTTAATACCATTTATAGAACAAGATTCAAATTCAAATTATCTAAAATATGAAGAACGTTTTTTTTAAAAAAATTGAAAACTTATAATGTAGATGCATGGAGTTTTATATAAATTAATTATATAATCCTTCTAAGTTTTAAAATGTGATATTTTTGCTTTGAACCCCTTATAAATATTATTCTCGCCTTCACCTAATACGTATTGAAATGGGAGTAGATCACCTCAAGTTCAAAATTTCCTCCTTTCTTCCCAAGTCCAATTAGATGTTTGACACCTAAGTAAAATGATAAAAATGGAGGGAATTAAATATCATTTTACTTAGATGTCAAAAATTGAAGTGGACTTAAGGGAAATGGAGGGAATTAAATATCATTTTACTTAGATGTTAAAAATTGAAGTGGACTTGAGGAAAATGGAGGGAATTAAATATCATTTTACTTAAATGTCAAAAATTGAAGTGGACTTGAGAGAAATGGAGGGAATTTGAACTTAAGAGGAGCCCCTAAATTAAATATCATTTGCTTTGAACCCCTAAATTGAAATTGTATTTGTCCCACGTCGCCAAATTATTAGATTTAGTTTCTAAATTTTTTTAATGTTTCATATTCGATTTAATGAAATTTTATTAATTTTTTTAAATATATAAATTACAAGGTTAATGTCAAAAAAATCACAAATTTTACACGTTTTTTATTTTAATCACGCAGTTTAAATTTTCTCATTTATAATAGTAAAAAGAAAAAAAAAGGAAAATTCTTGGCACATGCTTATCACAAACAAAATTAGGTATTGATTAGAAAATGAGAAAGCTTGGATAATGAAACGCAAGATAGAAGATGTTGAACATGCGAGACAATTATGAATAAGGAAGCATCCAAGACAAACACAAAAGTCTCTATTTTAATATTAGGAATGTGTAAATAATACCACAAACCGACCACATATATTTACTTTAACTTTAATGAAATATGATATTCTCTGCTTTATACCTTTATCATGACATGAATAATTATAGCTCTTAATGGGTCAAGTTGATTTAATCTTGCATTACTAATAAAATATTTTGTAATTAGCGTGTCAAATTTGAATCAACTTTTCATTTCATTATTTTACTATTTTATTTTCGTGACTATTTTGAGATGATATAATCCCATTTAGTTTCGTATTCAAAACAAGACCGAATGGATTGGTTCAATAAACCAATATTTTAAAAATCAAACCGGTAAGTAAATCGATGAAGCAACTTGTTCAAAATTCAAACAGTCCAACCGTCACTTCAACCAATTAAATTTAAAAACATATAGTTATATAATATGTGTATATCTTTTCTATAATAAATCTATATATAATTTTTTTAAATACATATATAAAATTATAAATAGCAAATAAATTAGAAAAACTATTTATAAGTCACATAGCTGGCTACGATTCATAAGTCGACAATTTCGCTTTAAAACGCTGGTTCACAGTTTAAGAAACACTTGAACCAGTCTTGAACTGCCACTTAAGTAGTTCTGGGTCGATCTGAAACCGGCTGGTTTTGATTCATAGTTTCGATTTCGGCTGGTTTTAAAAATACTTTTTTTTTTCAATTAAGTTTAAATATTTACAATTTAGTTAAAATAAAAATTGATTTTCAGACATACGATTAACTGTACTTAAAATTTAAAAGTTTCATTTAACTTTTATCATAAATACATGTATAATAAATAACTTAAAATGATATATTTTTTTTAAAAATCCGGTGTGGAACAAACTATCAGTTTGGAATTAAAGTTGGCAGTTTCGATTTCAAAAATATTAAACTGGCCAGCAACCGACCTCCCTTCGGTTTTGAGTCGGTTTAGATTTGGTCTAGAGTTTGATTGGTTTGAGGCCGGGTTTGACCGGACCGATTCACTGTTCAACCCGACCTATGTCCCACCTTAGGGTCACACTCGAATTGATAAATAAAGAACCAAAAACATTTTACGATTTAATTAGTTTAGTAATTTTTGATTTTTAGAGTTTTTCTAGTTGAAAGAGGTTGAACTGTACTTTCCAACCGGACTAAACTCCAGTTTATGTGAAGTCGGTTAAACCGGTCGGTCCGATTTGGTTCTGAAAACAGTGTTATTAACAAATGCACATAGTCTATCCACACATAGATGGTGATACAATTCAACAGCTACTCCTGGGAAAATAATAATAATAATAGACCTTGTCAAAGAAATCCATCTATCCACGTAAGCATTATAATGGTCAACATTTACATCCTCAACTTTTTACTCTATAAATACATTCAACATAATTACAATAGAATCATAAACTCTTTCATACACTTAAACCAACTAGAGAGAAGGGCGACCGGACCATTGAGAACACAAAATCATAGTTTGATGGCTAAATTGATAAATATGAAAAGTATTGTTGCCATTGTAGCAATAATAGTAATTGGAGGAGCAACTCTAGAAAGCACAGAAGCAGCAGTTCATGTTGTAGGAGATGCTTTGGGGTGGCAAAACGCTCTTCCTAATTCCACTTATTATGCTAACTGGGCCGCTGCTCGCAACTTCACCATTGGTGACACTCTAAGTAAGCTTTCTTTTTCTATCTTGTTTTTATTTCTTAGTTCAGCCAACTGAATTATATATACTTGTTGTTTAATAACACAGTGTTTTAGATACTTAATTACCCTCAATGAATTAACATGGCTGTTTCAATCATGGACAGTCTTCAACTTCGCTACCGGAGTACACAATGTGGCCACAGTAAGATTGGATGATTTTAGTGACTGTGACACTGATTCAGACGACAACATTGATCTTATCAACAGTGGACCAGCCAATATAACTCTTACTACCAGTGGCATGCAATATTATATTTGTGCCTTTCCCGGTCATTGCTTAACAGGCCAAAAGTTAGCTATTAATGTTGTTGCTGCCACCACCCCTTCCACCCCCTCACCGCCTAGTACCCCCACTCCTTCCACCCCCCCACCGCCTGGCACCACCAACACTTCGACCCCCTCACCGCCTGGCACCACCAACACTTCAGCCCCATCACCGCCCGGCACCACTATCACTCCGTCTTCACCACCACCGCCCATTGCCGACTCTGCCACAAGTGTTGCTGCTAATGTTGCTTTGATGACGTTGATGTCCGTAGCCATGGCTTTCGTATGATATTTTTATTAAAATGTTTTGTGAATTTTATAGATATCTACAGAGATAATTATTCATTTGATGATGATTGATCGGGTATCATTTGTTGTTGTATTTCAATAAACATTAGGATTTATTTTAGCAAATATTTTTGCTATTGTATTTCAATAAAACATTATGATTTCTTTTTACAAGCAATTGTTGTTGATGTTGTAATTTTGTCAATCTCGTCGTATAGAAAAATATTATTATAAAATCATATGAACCTTTAAATAAGTTTTTAATATCATAGATCAACAATTTCAAACTCACTTAATCCGAATTAAATAATTTATCTATAATATAGAAACAAATTTAAGAAATGGAGATTTATAATTTGGGTGCATGAATAATTAAAATATTAATTATTTAACCCTTCTAGATTAGAATTCTTTTGCTTTAACCCCTAATAAATATATTATTTGTGACTATATTATTGCCTTTACCTAATAGGCTATCAATACTTTGATAGGCCAACATTGACTTGGCTATAATTTGTTATTACATTGCAAAAAAGATTATATCAGCCTAGTAATCCCAAACAAAATTAGGTATTGACTAGAAAATGAGAAAGCTTGTAGAATGAAACAAACACAACATAGAAGATGTTGAACATTCATGACAAAATAAAAGAGAGATTGTAATGACGGAAACCCACCCCCTAACAGACAAATTCGATAGATTTCTCAAATTGTAAATCAATCAGGCATGTGGACAATTAATTTCATGAATTGAAAATTCATTTTCTTCCTTCATAACAACCACTAACCGGTTTGGATCCACTACTGGGCCACAACTGGCCCGAAACAGAGAGCCAACTGATTTTGTACCCTGCACTTCCCACACTCTCACATCGACCTATGTGCATGCGACTTGTTTTGGTAATAAATTATCGCATTGAACATAGATATGCTCATTTGTCATAATTTTACGTTATATATGTCATAGATGTTACATATATATAAAGATTTCAAAATTTTAGTTTATTATATAACTATTAATATTATACTTTCTTTTAACTTTTTTATTTAAAATAAAATTGATTTTAAGTTTATTGAAAAACTGAACCACCCGAAACAAAAATCATAAACTGTATCAGACGGTTATAGACTATTTCTACCAAACTTGAAACCGTGAATTGGAGATTCTGAACCAACGTTACCAGTACATGCCAAAAATATTATAATAGGCGCACATGTCAAAAAATTATTCTAGTTTTAATAGGTATAGACTAGGTATGCATCGGTAAATGTATATTATCTGGATTTAAAAAGTTTCAAATTTACAATTTACAATTTCCATTTTTAGTTTTTATGTCTATTATTAATCCAAAAACACAAGTTTTCATATTTACAGTAATAATAACAATAAAAAAAATTAGATAGAATAAGACAGCGGAATACTATAAAACCAGATGAAAATTTTACTTTTAAATAGTGGTGGATTGGCAAGTTTCTTTTACAATGAATAAAAATATAAAGTTTAAAGAGAAAATAACAAGAAAGCCATAATAATTACCCACTTTTTCACATAATACAACTTTAATTTATTTGTTTACTTTCTTACAATTATTCTTTCATAAAATACCATCTTTCATTATTATTTTCAACCACCACCACCTTCTTTCCAAGACAACATGTGTCTACCAAATCACATATGTGTTTACCAATTTCTTTTTCTCCACGTCATTTTCATCCTTTGCCTTCTCTTTCATCTTTCATTTTTTTTTTGAAATTGCAGGTGAAAAAAAGAAGAAGGAAAACACCATAACACAACCAAACAATAAAAAAGATGAGCCAGCAGCTCTTTGAACTCAACAATGGAACCATTCATCTCCATCTCACCAACTATGGTGCCACCATCACTTCCCTCTTTGTTCCCGATAACCAAGGTTGCTTTTAACAATTCAATGAATTTTGTTTCTTGATTGATTTCGCATTACAGGGAAGCTTGATGATATTGTTCTCGGGTTTGATTCAATCGAAGCCGATATGGTCAGTTTTATCTATTCTATCAATGATCCTAATCAAAAACGAAATCAAAATTAGGCATTCAGTATGAAATTTTCATCTTTTGGATTGCCATGGTCTTAATGAAATTTAACTGTGAGCAGAGATTGTGAGCGGAGATGTTGAGTTGCTCGTCATGGTGGCTCGCTCTATCACTTCAACTGTTTGGTTTTGGCTAAGATGTTGCTCTGTGATGTTGAATTTAGCCCTCTTGATGAAATTATTGTTAGATTATTTGAGATAATTAGCTTGAATGGTGTCGTGGTGTAGTTGGTTATCACGTCAGTCTAACACCTGCAATTTCACATATGTGTCTACCAAATCACATATGTGTTTACCAATTCTTTATATTTATTGTTTTATATATATATAACCCTTAATTTGCTAGTGAATATTTTTGATACATATTTGGATACATATTTGATACATCTCTGATATACAATTTAGATCGTTTAGACATTTTTTTTATTTTTTTATCGATTTTATTAAATCAACCGACTAATCAGATCCGTTTGTTATTATATTTTAAAAAATGGATACATCTCCGATACATATTTTATTTAATTCTAATCGACTATATTTAATTGTAACTCGAATATATTTTTAATACATCTCTGATACACAATTTATACATTATAGATACATATTTGATACATTAATTGAATTAACTGACTAATTTAATTGGTTCGTTTTTAAATTTAAAAAAGCTTATAATTAATATTATTATATTTATTGTTTTATATATATTTGATCAGTTTGTTTTCATTATTTGACTGAAAGTCCCAAGGTGGAACAAATGAGAAAGACGAGTATAAGTGAAAAATATTCGATAAATATTTGATACATCTCCGATATATATTTAATGCATCTTGGATACATACGTGATACATTTTCGATACATAATTTATACGTGGTATTTATAAAAAAAATATTAAACATGATAGATATATTTTTTAAATGTACTTAATAGATACATCACTGATACATAATTTATACACGATAGATATATTTTTAAATATATTTAAATATATACATGATAGATACATTTTTACTAAATTTATACACGATATATATATTTAAATAGATACATGATATATACAGTTTTATTACACTTATTTTTTACACTTATTTGATACATTTTGCGACGTATCAAATTTTTTATTACATGTATTATATATTTATTTTAATATATGTTTGATACATATTCGATACATAATTTATACATGAGAAATATATTATTCATGCATTAGACCCGTGTTCGGTATGTATGAACAATATATTCGATAATAATTAATAAAATTATTTTTAGTACATATTTGATAAATCTTCGATACATAATTTATACATGAAAAATATATTATTCATGCATCGGACCCGTGTCCGATATATATCAATATTATATTTGTTTGATACATTATTGATACACAATTATTTATTGTTAGTTAATTAAACTAATTTTTTACTTTTTGTAAATATTATTTTGAATAGTTTTGTGGATTATTTTTATATTTGTAAATGTACAGAAATAATAAAATACTATAAATAATCAGTATATATTTTTAAAAAATAAATAGATTACTATCAATTTTTTTTTTGAAATGATGTCTCAGAGATGTATCAGAGATGTATCAGAGATGTATCATATGATATTACAAAACTGTGTCTATAATTTGTTGATGCTTGCTTGCTATAGGTGCTGACGCGCTGACGCGCTCTGACGTGCTGACGCGTTATGACGCGCGCTGACGCGCTCTAACACGAAAATCACATGTGCTAGTTGTTGTGTTTCCTTTTTATTAAGATGGTATTATGCTTGCCATGTGTCACCTATTTAATGGAATGGTGTTTGTTGTAAACTTTTTTGCTTTTGTGGTAGAAATGATAAATAAGGGAGTTAGGTGACAATGTGTGAAATGTTGAGCTATTTTTGTGGTATTTTTGTGATCTTCTCAAGTTTAAATGTTTTATTATAATTTAATAAAAATGGATAAAATTTAAAATTAGATTATTAATTCTATATTAACAATATTGTTTAAAAAATTATATATATATAAATTATCCAATTTGTACTCTATATATATCCATCCGGCCATGCTCGTGAAGTATGAACTCGCAGGGGTTGGAAGAACAATTCTAAAGTTCTAGATGTTAATGACGCTCATTGACTTTACAAACAACAAAAGCCATGACTAACTCGCTTACAATATTATAATAATAATGGAGATTAAAGAGGAATTTTAATTGAAAGAGAGTCATTAACAGTTTTCCTCATGGGATAAGTTACAAAAATAGCCCTAATATTTATCCAAAATCTCACTTGACCCATTTATATTTTCCGGATCTCAATTCCGATCCTCATGTTGCCACCGAAGTGTAAAAATAACTTAATATTTTGAAAATTAAAATTTAGACCCCACTGTTAAACGGGTTAACTTTCACCCCACTAATAAGCATAATAACGATCGTTAAAATTTAGACCCTACTGATAAGCATAATAACGATCGAGACCAAGCACAAATATGACGAAAAGCATAAAACCATACTAAAATATAGGAGTAATTCGAATCCTACCAATTATTAAAAATTTAATACATTACTAACTAAAATCTATAATGCAACAAATTAAAGGCCTAATGGTAAAAAAAAAAACAAATCTTTACGACTTGTTACAATTATATCCAAACCTTTTAATTTTTGCAATAATATCCAAATTGCATTTTTTTGTTGCAATAATATCCAAATTGCATTTGTTGTAGCAATAATAGTCAAATTAATGGCTAAACTTGTTGTTTTCAATTAAAATATTGGGTTATTATTATGTTTTGATGTATAACAATATAGTAAAAGTCCCAAAAAAATGGCAAAAAACTCAAAAAAAATTCACATAAAAAGTGCAATTTGAATATTATTGTAAAAATTAAAAGGTTTGAATATAATTGCAACAAGTTTTAAAGGTTTGAGTATTTTTTGCCATTAACCCTAAATTAAATGTAAATAATTTTTTTTATTTTAATTTGTAGTGTCGAAAATGTCAAGAACACGTTAATTAAAATTTGACAAACGTGCACTTGTAGACTGATTCTAAACCTAGTAAATGATAAAAAAATTGAACAAGAAATTCAGTAAGCCAAGATATATTATTGATATTCTGTCCCAAGTCATTGTTTATATCTTTATATGTACAAAATTATATTTCTTCAGTTTTAATAGAGCCTGCACCAACCACCACGATTTGATTCGATTCTATATATATTGCTTCTTCATCAAAATGGGTATTAGACAATAAAAATAAGGATTAAATTAAACAATGTACTAGTTTAAATAAATGTTAGAAAATATCTATGTAAAAGGTTCTATCTAATTAGTTAATCAATTTCTATAGGTAAAATAGACAAATCTATCCACAATTTTAACATGTTTGCCAAATGTACCGTGTTATTAAAATCGTGCTATATTTGCCATCTCTTTTCGACCTTTGTCAATATACTCACAATCACTTTGGAATGTATAAAATTAATTTTACGTAGCGTATATAAAATTGCTCCACATCAGCTCTAAATTGGTTGTAGGTATATTTGATAAAAGTCGAATGATGATATATGACACAATTTCAAAAATATGATGTGTTTAACAAAATGATAAAAGTTGTAGGTAGATAAATACTGCATTTCTATAAAAAAAATTATAAAAATGACCAAAACTTCTTGGTATATTTATTGTATTTTCTTGAAAGATTTGGGTATTGAATAAAACTCATACAATCTTATAATAATAATGCAATTATTAATCAGTAATGGAAGTGCATTAGGTGAGGAGATCGTGCTCTATAAAATGACTATTTATGATCACAAATTAAGAGAAGAATTAGAAGTCATCACTTGTAAACAAAAACATGTCTAAAATAGTTAGCATAGCCATTTTAGCCATTTCAGTTGCTTCACTTCTGCACATCACTGCAGCCAAGACCCTTGTTGTTGGAGATGACTTAGGATGGTTAGTGCCTCCAGGAGGGGACTTTACTTATGCTGCATGGGCTTCCATTAATGTTTTCACCGTCGGCGACATTCTCGGTATGTATACTCAAAATCGCTTGTATATATATTCTTCGTATTGATCGTTATTAAACGACTTTGGGTATCCGTTAGACCCGTCCAATTTAAACACGTTTTGACACTTAATTTTAATATTGAATCTAACCCGAGTATAATTCTAAGCCAATGATCTTCTTTTTTTGTATTTCAAAATATAGATAACCAACAGGTTAGCTAATCGATTATGTTAAATTGGATTGAATTTTGTAGTTTTAGTTTGAACTAAATTTTTATGTATATTTCAAAAAATATCAATCGAAATATATGCATAATCTAATTTATGGACAAACTTAGATAAAGAAAAATATATTTGAATCGGATCCAAAACAAGATTAAATTTGTACTTGGACGAGTCAGACTCGACTTGATCTCCGTCCAGTTCAGGCTCATAATTGTAATAAAATTTAATACTTATACCAACTTAATTTGTAAAATAATTGAAAAAAGTACATTTTTTTTCTCTTTTTTATTGTATTTCAGTGTTCAATTTCACAAGTGGACAACAAGATGTAGCAAGGGTTACAAAAGAAGCATACTTATACTGCAATTCAACAAATCCTGTAGCCCTAAAAACAACTGGTCCTGCAAATTTCACCTTAGATACAACTGGTGAATATTTCTTCATTTCTACAATGGACAAACACTGCCTATTAGGTCAAAGACTAGCCATCTATGTGATTGCCCCGGGAGCCGTTATTCCCAGTCCTGGTCCTCAGGCAGCTCCTTCAGCGGTCCCGAATAGAGCTCCGGTGACCTACACGGTGGGTGATGAAATGGGTTGGATTGTTCCTCCTGGAGCTGGACTTGCTTATATGACTTGGGCATATAATAAGACTTTTATCGTTGGAGACTTTCTAGGTAATATAAAGTCAATGGTGCAATCTTAGATTAATTGCTATAATCTCCCTGAATTTCATTTGAATTTTTTTTTCTTTCTTCAATTTTGAAGATTCGGTTTAGGTTTTATACAAATAAAACTCCCTCATAAAGGAGGATTTCAGTTTAAAAAATTGTAAAATATTTAGGAAAAAATAATTTTTCAAAACATTTACGAGAGAAATAATAATTCATACCTAAAATTGTGAAGATTATAATAATTAACCATTTTATTTATATGTTTTTCTGTTTCTTAATGATAAATGATTTATTATTTTATAGGGAATACTCATTTGTCACACGAGAATTTTATTAAATTTAGGACTCAAAAAATTATTTAGTGTTTTTAAATTCATATATTAAAATAGTATTAAAATTTCAATTTTAATTTTAGTCTATTTAAATCATTCAAATAGTGATGTAATAGCTGAATGTTTTAGGAATATACTTTTTTTTTTCATAGATTTAATATATCGATGAAGAGTAATTCACAAATGAAAAGTCATATAACATATAACAAGATGGAAAGTCATATAATAAGAATAATATATGATAGGTTAAAACCAACATGTGATTGATATGACGATAGATGTAGCTATATGCTTCATCCTATCCAAAAGTAACAATGTATGTCACCAGAAATGAAAATTACAATTTTGATACTAAATGGATATGAATTGAAGTGTTGCAAATATTTCTTTACACTAATCTTACAATTTCTGGATACAGTTTTCAACTTTGTGGATGGACTAGGAGATGTTGCTCTAGTAACAAAACAAGCCTACGAGACATGCGACACCAATAGCACCATTCAACTCTGGTCTACAGCCCCAGCCAAGATCTTACTCAATGCTACCGGTGATTATTTCTTCACTTCCACCTATCCACGGCGGTGCACATTGGGTCAGCAGCTAGCCATTAGGGTGGTAGCCTCCAGCAGCGGTGGCACTGCTCCGTCTAGCAGTATCGCCAATCCGCCTTCGACCACAAGTAATCCTATCAATGAGGTAGATGCACCCAGTGTGCCTACGTCACCTCCTCCAGCCAGCTCAGCTCATCCATCACCCATAATTGCTGGATTATATATTATTTTTCTATCCATTTCGTCCATTGCTTTGTTTTAGAGGGTTTTAGAGCTGCTCGTTTATATATTATTTGTCTCGTTGAGTTTAATAATTTTTATTGTGATGACCATTTATTCTTCACCATTGGTCTGTCATTATACCATTGTCTGACATGTTGCTATTATTATTATTATTATTATTGGAGAGGAGAGATTAGAATCTTGAACATTCGGGTATATATCTTCACTATATTATATATGCAGTGATGATATGTTATTGATTATTTGTTTTATTTAGATATATTGTATATACACTGGGCTAGAATTTATATCCAGAAGGGCCAATTATTCTAATTGGCCGAACTATACGTGGTTGGACTTTTTTTATTTTCAATTTTTTGATCCAAATAGATCTAACTTAAAAAAAAGGAGGTATTTGGTGCCTTTAAAATCAAAGAAATAAATAACATTATTTTTGATGATGGCCATTAATGCAATTTGAACATTTTGCTTGCAACATCAAAGAAGTTTTTGTTCAACATAATTGATCAAATACAATAACTCACATCAAGGTTCACTCATTCATTTAAATTGGACATTAGGTTAGAGGGAAATTTAACAAACCGCTTCTCTGCTATTAATAAACCTTACTCAATGCAATATAATATTGTTATTTCCAGAAACCAATGTAAAAACAAGTTTGAATGGGTGAGTCTATATTTCTCTGTAAAAAATATCCTTGAGAACTCCTTTCTGAGGATAGATTGACAAAAAAAAAAACAGACTTTAGAAATGAGAATTCCCAAGAAAAGTCATTTAGGAGATATGTCATTGAGACAAAAAGAACAGCAAAATTATTGGCGGGCGATGAATTTGAGTAATGAGGATGATGTAACAGTGGAGGTATACCAGATTGAGCTTTCGTATCCATAATTCACCATGATTATCATCAAACTCCTACACCTACAGGTAGAGGTGCCCAATGGTTGTTTTTGGGTCCATTTAGGTGGACTTATCTAGGTTTTGGACAATTTTGGGTTATAATTTTTTGTGGAAATTAGGCCCGGCACCACAATAGATCTAAATATTCTCATGCGTACCACCATATTTCTTTTATTGCAAAATCACCATATGAAATAGAGGAAATTACTCTCACCACCGCCCAAGCCTTAAATAATCTCACACGTACAGTTCCGCTAATTTTGTCGGAAAAAAACGGAACTAATTGATTTCCTTTCATCTTTAAACTTTTATTTTTTGTCTTCACTGTCAAATAACATCAGAAAGATGTTCAACTATCTTGACTTGAATTTAATCCTAATTTTTTTTATCGCTGATACTATTTCTCTACCCAAATCTAACAAATGGCCACATCAACCATTGTTTTCTCTGCTGTCTGTACAGCCCGTCTGAGATTCGTGATTTAGTTGTTTTCATCGCATTAGTGGAACAAAGTGAAAAAGTAATGGAAGAAAATAGGGATTCCGATGATGATAACGCCATCGTCAGAACTGAAAGTGGCAACTTCGATAGTGAGGACGCTTCAGTTTGAATTTGGAATTCAATTGTTTATGTTTTCTGGAATTTTGAATTCTTGGTTTTTTGATTACTTGTTTGGTCCAAGTAGTAATGTTTTATTCTTTTTCTGTTTAAAATTTTGGTTGGATTGGAGTTAGAGTTGACAAGTAAGATACATAGTTGCTGATGAGTTCTTAATATTAGAAAAGATAGGGATTTTGTTTTAATTATTTCTGCTCGACAAATTATTTCTTCTTTACTC
This sequence comes from Mercurialis annua, assembly GCF_937616625.2. Classification (NCBI taxonomy): domain Eukaryota; kingdom Viridiplantae; phylum Streptophyta; class Magnoliopsida; order Malpighiales; family Euphorbiaceae; genus Mercurialis; species Mercurialis annua. Next base: position 65,806,495 of record NC_065570.1, read on the forward strand.
TGGAAATGTAGCTATAAAGGTCACTTATTTTTTCTGTTTTTATTTAATTGTTCTTTTATTCAGTTTTGTATTCTTTTTTTTTTTTGGTACAAGAGGGGAGGCAAAAGCCTAAGACAAATTAAACATTACTTCTAACATTTCGATTATAACTAACTCCTTGGGCATCATGCTTCAGCCACTGGATAAGGCTAGGAGGAGGATTATCATGCCAAACAATTCCAATCGAGTTATCCTTCATCAACGAGGCTAGATGATCAGCAGCAGCGTTCGCTTCCCTGTACACATGAATGATCCTCACCTCCCAATTTCTCTTAATCAAATTCTGAATAGCATTTAGCAAATTGGAATACCCAGCAGCTTCACTCGACATCGAATTAATTTTCTCCACAACAAGGCTGTTATCCACTTCAACAACAACTTTAGGAGCTTTCAAATTCCAAGCCAACATCAAACCATGAAAAACACCTCTATACTCAGCCCCAATGACTGAGTCCTTCCCAATGCCTACTGTAAAGCTACCCAGCCAATTACCAGAAACATCACGAGCTAAACCTCCAGCTTTCGCATACCCTGTGTTCTGATTAAACGCTCCATCCGTGTTAACTTTAATCCATCCCGGAGGCGGACTAGACCAGCTAATCAAAATGTTTCTGCAGATTCTAACATTCCCCCCTTGCTTTTGCTTGTTAGCAATGGCCATAGAAATGTAATGAACCCTATTCTTAATGTCTTTAATAATCCAACCAATCTGAGAATTAAAACCTTCAAAGACTAATTTATTCCTCCAGGTCCAGATGCTCCAAAGAGTAACCCCAAACATGTAGATCCAGTCCACGCCTCCACTGCCATTAAAGGACCCCTGCAAATTACTTTCAAACCAGGTATCGAAACCCATGGAGAAAAACAACCTACTTTGATCAGGCGAGATAAGCCGCTTCCAAAGGAGCTGAGAGTGAAAACAGTCCCTGAACACATGACCTCTGGATTCAGCTGCAATCTTGCATCTAGGGCAAACATCAACACTGGTTAAATGACGCCGGCAACGCTCCTCATTAGTTAAAACTCTATCATGGGCCACAAGCCAAAGGAAGAATCGGATTTTTTCAGGCCCAGTCCAATCCCAGATAACATTCCAACGAGGATTATCATCGATCTCATCATAACCTGCAATAGCTTTATAAGCTGATTTAGTAGAGAAATTGCCTGAGCTAGAGAAGCCCCAAAACATGATATCAGTACCACTTCCAGATTTCGGAGGAATAATATTAGCAATTTTAATCAACACCGAATTAGGGATATAGCTAGCAAACTTAGACCACCACCAACCTCCATTGTAGTCCACATAAGACTCAGTTTTCAAGTTCATCTCCGAGATAGGAATAGGAGCAATAGCACATTGGGCTAGGATAGTACCTTCCCCAATCCAAGGGTCCAACCAAAAACGAGCTGTTGCACCATCACAAAGAGCCCATCTAACCCCAGCCTGAAGATTACTCCAAACTTTTCCCAGGGATTGCCACAAATGCGAGGAACCAGAAATGTTTGGCAACGGGAGTATCCAATCATCAGATACTTTATACTTGGCTCGAAGGATCTTAACCCAGAATAAATCCTGATTAGCAAGGATTTTCCAACCAACTTTCATAAGGAGAGCCTCGTTCATTAATCTCAAGTTTTTATACCCAAGCCCACCTTTGGCTTTCGGTGTCTGAATAATCTCCCATTTTACCAGATTAATTTTCCTAGTCTCAGTGGTAGACCCCCACAGAAACTTCCTACAATTCATATCAATCTCAGCACAAGAGCCTTTAGACAAAGCAGTCGTTTGCATCGTATAAATCGGAACAGCCGCCAACACAGAATTAATAAGGGTAGACCGCCCTGCTAACGATAAAGAATTAGCATTCCAGTTGGAGAGTCTAGCCTTTATTCTAGCAATCACCCCTGCTGAATGATGCTTAGTAAATCTGCCATGTAACAGCGGTACACCCAAGTACTTTCCCAAATCCTCCGTAATAACAACACCAAGTTTATTAGCGAGAATAACCTTAGTAGCATTAGGAACATTCCCAGAGAATAATACCTTGGTCTTATCTTTATTAACCTTCTGCCCAGAGGAAGTGCAAAACTCATCGATGATATTATTAATAAGCTCTACCTGCTCCACCGAGGCCTCAGCAAAGAGAAGTAAGTCATCTGCGAAAAAGAGGTGAGATAACCCTGGGCAGTCCCGACCCATGAGCAAGGGTTTCCACTTCTTACAAACACACTCCTTAACAATCATTTGGGCCAACCTCTCAATGCAAAACACGAAAAGGTAGGGGGATATTGGGTCCCCTTGACGGATACCACAAGACGGAATAAACTCTTTCAGAGGAACCCCGTTCCAAAGAATGCTCATAGAAGAAGTGGAAACACAGTTCATAATAACATCCATAAGGAATGTCGGAAGACCAATATCGTTCAAAGTATCCCGAAGAAAGTCCCATGATATGCGATCATAGGCCTTTTCAAGATCAATCTTAAGCACCATATACCCCTTCCGACCTTTTTTCTTACGCATGGAGTGTAAGGCCTCCTGAGCCAAAATGATATTATCCGTTATTTGCCTCCCCTCGACAAAACTGGTCTGAGCCGGACCAATAACCAAAGGCATAATTCTTTTCAAACGGTTGGCTATAAGTTTGGTAATGATCTTGTAAAGCACATTGCAAAGACTAATCGGTCTAAAACTCTTGAGGGAATCCGGAAAATCACATTTGGGGATAAGAGTAATGAGAGTTTTATTTAACTCCCTAGGAATATGCTTCCCGTTAAAGATATCATGAACAAATTTGCAAATTTTACCTCCAACCGTAGCCCATTGGCTTTGGTAGAAAAGAGCGTGGAGGCCATCTAACCCCGGAGCCTTCAAGGGTTGCATATTCCACAGGGCATTTTTAATTTCCTCATCAGAAATCTCCTCCTTCAAACGACATTGAACACTACTCTCCAAAACTGGAAAGTAACCACGGCAAGCAAGAGGAACAAAGTTGTCGTCATCTTTTGAAAACAACCCTTTAAAGTACTCTACTGCCATGACCTTCAACTCCTCCTGTGAATCAATAATCTGACCTTCCTCATTCTTGAGAGCCCAAATTTTATTCTTTCTTCTCCGAGCCAAAACACGCTTGTGGAAAAAGGTTGTATTTCGGTCACCATCAACAATCCCCTCGCAGCGGGATTTTTGAATCCAAAGAAGCTCTTCTTGGTAGAGAGTATCTTCCAAATCTCGTCTCAGCTGCTCTTCAATAACATTAAGCCTTTGGTTATAGTAGTTTTCTTTAGCTCTTTGGATTCCTCCAAGTCTAGCTAAAAGACGATTTTTCCGAAAGAAAATATTTCCAAAAACTGAGTAATTCCAGTTTCGCATCTTCTCAGTAATATCATTAATGGCATCAACAATAGGGGTATTGGAGTTCCAATTCTCACCAACCATTTTGCCAAAGCTTTCATCACTCAACCAGGAAGCCAAGAAACGAAAAGGTTTCTTTGTGGTCTGAACATGCGCCTGTTTGCCAAATTGCAAATAAATAGGATTATGATCAGATTGAATACGGGGTAGATGAGTAACAAAGTGATTAGGAAAAATATTAGCCCAATCCTCATTGCAAATAAAACGGTCTAATCTTTTCAAAAGATTCCCTCTGCGCCAAGTAAAGGGAGAACCCCGATAGCCCAGGTCAATTAAATTAAAATCATCCACCCATTTCTTAAAAAACGGGCACGAACCACTCCGACCCCGAGCTCCACCTCTTCTCTCATGATCATGAAGAGCCGCATTGAAATCACCCCCAATAAGCCAAGGCTCCAAAACCGTACTCGCTAAAGAACTAATATCATCCCAAAAACCTCTACGAAGGCTTGCATTCGGGTTAGCATAAACAATCGTCGCCAAGTAACCATCACAACCATCCGACACCCGGAGATGAACAAAGTGTTTATTGTTCTCTAAGATCGAGACCATCACATTATCTTTCCACAATATCCAAATGCCTCCCGAAAAACCAGTCGCTTCGATTCTGTGAGAAAAGGGGAAGCCGCTGCGCTTAATGAAGTTGTCAGCCTTAATGTTGCTGATTCTGGGCTCTAAGATACCCACCACATCAAAATTATATTGAGAACAAAAATTCTTAAACACTCTAAAAAACTCTTTCGAGCCCGCCCCCTGCGAATTCCAAACAAAAAATTTATTTTTATCCGTCATAAGAAAAGACAAAGAAAGGAAAGAGCAGCCCAGGAAGAGGGGCCTCATTCAAAAGTAACATCCATACCATCCCCATTAGAATTCAGCTGGGGATTTATCTTGTCCATAACCGGGCAATCAACATACATCTCATCGATATTGGAGTTCACGTCAGAAACTTCAATGGGCATAATGGAGGTAATATTTTCCTTATTCCCCAATCTTGTGGGAAGCTTATCTGGAGGATCAGGATCACTTTCTACGTCATCATCAATTACCATGCAGGTATCATGTTGTGTATTTTTATCGAAAGCAATATAAGGGATTGGTTGGTCTTGAGTATTAAATGTTACTGTGACAACAGAGTGCTTTGAGGCATCAAGTGAAGAATGGGCCTTGGAGACAACAAATTTTTTCTTCTCCACTTGGGCCGGAATATTGGCCACATCCGCAAGGGCTTTCCTGGGGTTACTTTCCACATTAGAATGTGTAGGGGCATGTGTGTCATTTGCTGCATGGGAATCCCTCCTCACCTTGGAAATCTTTTTAGCAGCACTATTGGCATTAATTTCGGGACTTACCACATTGATAGTATCTTTGCTAGCTAACAGATCTCCTCCCGAATTCTCTCCTCCATCCTCTGAATGCAAAGCACCAAATCTGTTATTATGGATGTTATTTTCCTTAACGGTATCAGAATTCTTCCCTTTCCTAATATTATTCCTATTACCTCCAAACTTCCCATATCTACTCACCATCATCCATGGCCCAAAACTAGGGTTACCATCTCTGTCTTTTCCGCCGTTATTCTCATCGTTTTTTCCACTGTTTGTTTCCACCGGGACACTAGTCGGAGCTTTTTCAACCGGATCCTTAATTCGTTGCGGGCAGAGGTCCTTGACATGACCAAACCTTCCGCAGTCAAAGCAAATTCTAGGGAGGCACTCATACTCCACAAATTGAACATTGCCATCTAGGCGGAATTGAGAAACCAGAGGTTTTTTCAGGTCGAGCTCAACTGCAATTCTAGCGAACTTCCCTCTTTCTGCCGCCTCAGTGCAGTAGTCAATCTTCACCACTCTCCCTACAACGGCCCCAATGTGCCTAAGCACTTTCTTATTGTAATAATGAATTGGCATGCGAGGGAGGCGAATCCAAGCATTAATAAATCTAATCCGATCCGTTGAGACATCAAATTCAGGATGCCATGCTTGTACAGAGAGGTAGTGTCCTAGCATCACCCAAGGTCCTCCGGTGATAATAGAATTCATATCATGCCCATTCCGGAAACGGACAAGAAAGTAGTCATTCTCCAAATCGATAACATCAAAGGCTTCCACAAAATTCCATAGAGTCTCCAATCTATTACAAAGGTTTCGATACCCAATTGGCCTCCCCAATAGTTTCACAACAACTGTCGACCGCCACTGTTTAGACAATTCAGTCCTGATCTTATCAGAGAAATCAATGGCTGGCATCCCCTCCCCTCTACCGATAGTAACATCATCCTCTTCCACCTCAAAATCATCAAACTCTCCCGCTAAATATTCCTCACGGTCTTTATCGTTTTGCAGAACTTTATCCTTAAAGGACATGGCACCCGTAGGGTTATCTCCCTCATCCTCCCTGAATCTCGCTTTCTTGGTGGACCTGTCATCTGCGGCCGGCGGCCGAGGATCTTTCAAAAGAGAGTCGCTCATCAGAAAAGCACTATTAAAGCCGTTTGAAATTAGTTCCATTCAGTTTTGTATTCTTATTTGTGAATTTGAGTCTTAATTTCAGATTGATTTATGTTTCTATGTTTGTTTGGTCTCAAACTCTTCATTTGTGGAGATGATTTTTTTTAGTAATGCTCCTTAAGTGTTTGATAAAATAGCTCAATGAAAATTGTAGTTCTAGATTTTGGTAGTGACTTGAAGTTGTAGTTCTTTTGTTAAAATATAGAAAACAATTTGAAATAAAATAAATATATGGGATATTTGTCTATTTGAAAGTTTGCTATGATATAGAATTGTTGATTTTTGTCTTGTTGTTTATTTACCCGGATGAGACGAAGATGACAATCACTTATGGACATGTCTTCTATATATTAAAACCAACATTAACTAACAGTGAGATTTGACAAAATTGATCTAGCATTTGCTTAATGATTTGGATTTTATTTAGGGCTAATTATAAATAAATTCACGAACTTTTATATTTAGTAAACCGATATAAATCATAAGTTTAATATTCTAATTTTTTAAAAAAATAAACAATAGTAAATTGTTTTTTAAGTAAACTGATAGTCAACCGTTGGTAAAATTTATAGTTAGTAAACCGATATAAACCATAAGTTTAATAATTTATAATTTTTAAAAAATAAACAATAGTAAATTGTATTTAAGTAATTTGATAGTCAACTGTTGGTAAACTTATGTTTAGTAAATCAATATAAACTATAAATTTAATATTTATTACTTTTTTAAAAATAACAATAGTAAATTGTTTATAAGTAAACTGATAGTCAATTTTTGGTAAACTTATATTTAGCAAACCGATATAAACTATAAGTTTAATATTTTATAATTTTTAAAAAATAAACAATAGTAAATTGCCTTTTAAATAAACTAGTAGTCAACCGTTGGTAAATTTATATTTAGTAAACCGGTATAAACCATAAGTTTAATAATTTATAATTTTTAAAAAATAAACACTAGTAAATTGTTTCTTAAGTAAACTGATAGTCAACCGCTGGCAAACTTATATTTAGTAAACCGATATAAACTATAAGTTTAATAATTTATTATTTTTAAAAAATAAACAATAATCAACTATGTGTTAAGTAAACTGATAGTCAACAGTTGGTAAACTTATATTTAGTAAACCGATATAAAACATAAGTTTAATATTTTATAATTTTGAAACATAAACAATAGTAAATTGCTTTTTAAGTAAACTGATAGCCAACCGTTGGTAAATTATATTTAGTAGACCGATATAAATCATAAGTTTATTAATTTATAAATTTTTTAAAAATAAAAAATAGTAAATTGTGTTTAAGTAAAATTATAGTCAACCGTTGGTAAACTTATATTTATTAAACCGATATAAACCATAAATTTAATATTATGTAATTTTTAAAAAATAAACAATAATCAATTGTGTTTAAGTAAATTGATAGTCAACAGTTGGTAAACTTATATTTAGTAAACCGATATAAACCATAAGTTTAATATTATATAATCTTAAAAAATAAACAATCATAAATTGTTTTTTAAGTAAACTGATGGTCAACTGTTGGTAAACTTATATTTAGTAAACTGATATAAACCATAAGTTTAATATTTTATAATTTTTAAAAAATAACTGATATAATTTTTAAGTAAACTGATAGTCAACTGTTGATAAACTTATATTTAGTAAACCGATATAAATCATAAATTCAATATTCTATTTTTTTTAAAATAAACAATAGTAAATTGTTTCTTAAGTAAACTGATAGTCAACCGTTGGTAAAATTATAGTTAGTAAACCGATATAAACCATAAGTTTAATAATTTATAATTTTTAAAAAATAAACAATAGTAAATTGTATTTAAGTAATCTGATAGTCAACTGTTGGTAAACATATATTTAGTAAATCGATATAAACTATAAATTTAATATTTATAATTTTATAAAAAATAAACAATAGTAAATTGCTTTAAGTAAACTGATAATCAACTTTTGGTAAACTTATATTTAGCTAACCGATATAAACCATAAGTTTAATATTACTCCACTAATGCATAAAAGATTAAATTGGTAATACATACATGTTTAATAAAAACATAAATTGATGAAAGAGCAGAAGACAACAAAAAATAAATCTAAAAGCAACTAACAACTAAACAATATTACTCCACTAATGCATAAAAATTGATCAATAATAGAAAACAAAAACCTGGACATCAAATGCATAAAGAGAATATATACAAAATTATATCAAATGCATAAAGAAAATTAAAGCTCATAAATTTCAAAGAGAAACAATCACACAAATACCAAATATACAGTATTAAAAATAGAGAAATAAAATCATAATGAGTGAGAAGAAGAAGAAAGCAAAGGCAATAATAGTAGGAGGAAGCATAGCAAGATTATCATGCGCACATGCTATCATTTTAGCAGAATGGGATGTTGTCGTTTTTGAGAAATCAACCTCACCTCCAAATGGCCAAAGAACAAAACCCAGGCCAAAACTGAAAAAATTATTAAAAATTCATCTGACTTCCCAACTGTATGCATCCACAAACAGAGAGCTACTGTCCTCTCCAACTGCACTAGCAACAGCTCCGTCGTAAGCGCCAACCGACTCCACGTAAGCAGACACACACCGTTCAAGCTCATCATCATCATCCTGACCTTTCACAATACTACTCACTGTTTTCTTCTTCTTCCTCCGCCGTTTGCGGCTGATTTTAAAAGAAGACACTAATCCGACACCAGTAGTACCACCGCCGCCGCCGTCTAAACAATCTCCACTGTTGGATTTAGAGTGAGAGCACAACAGATGTTGATCAACTACAGTCTCGATTGATTGAAAGTTTATTTTTGTAAAGTGATAATACTCAAATCGTAAAATTCAATTAATTTTAGACAGTAGGTGATCTTGAGATTATTTAGGTGTTTTGGGGGTATTTGTCTAAAAAACTCTAATTTTTTTGGACAGTTTTAGGTTGGGTAATTTTGGATTGGGTTGGGTCACTAAAGCCTAAAAAATATAAATACAACTTGAAACTAGAAATTTAAAACCTAATATCTAAAATTTAAATCTGAAAATAGAAATATAAAGTAAGATAGTTGAAATCCATATCCGGGATGAAAAATCCAAAACCAAAAAATCAAATCGAAAAATCATTTTTTTAAAATCATTTTTCAAAAAAATATTATTTTTTTCAAAATGCAATTCCCAAAAAATCAAATCAAAAAAATATTTTTCAAAAGAAATATTTTTAAATTTTCTTGAAAAATGATTTTTTTGGTTATGTACGATTTTTGAATATTGTTTTCAAAAATTTAAAATTTATTTGGTATTCTAAAAAAACTCAAATACTCTTTAATTTGAAATGTGTCATTGACTGAGTTTTATCCATTGAATCATTCTTAAAAAACTGTTTTTGCCCAAAACATATTTGAGCTACAATGGGTTGGGTAAAAAACAACACAAGTTTTTTCTGGGTAAAAATGGACTATATTTTCTTGAGTGGATTGGATTGGATACTTGGGTTGGTCAACTATTTACCATCTCTACCTATAGGCTACATGGTTATAGAAATCCTGTACTATTGTCAGGGGTGGAGTCAAGATTTTAAGTCGGGCGGAGAAGGTAGCACGAATATTTAAACACGGACACGGCGAAACAATGTCATTTTATGATTTTATATGTAAATATGAAGTTTTTTGTACAAAACATCAAGTGTTCGAAACGTTTTCAGAATGGAACACGTCGATTGAATGAAGTGTCCATACTACCTACAGCAAAAATATTCAGAAAAAACTAAACTATACAAACTCATTAAATAAAACTTATATTCTTAATAGAAATCAAAATTGTAATATTTTTTTTGGAAAATTGTATAAAATGTATATAATTAAAGTTGTTAAAAATTTAGATTAAAAAATACTTGAATCAAATTTTTAGGCACGTCCAATTATAATCATACAACTGTTATTTTTTTATCATGGAGGGAGTGCTTTGTAGATGAATTGAACACAAGATTTTAGCATACACATAACTCTCTCTGGACTTTCTAAAATTATTATCATCGATTTTGTATTGATTGCTTGTTTCTTGTTAGATGAAATTTTAATTTCACATTACAATTTGTTGATTGAATCTCATAAAATTCATTTATTATGAGTTACGTATTTAGCTTTGCAAGAGCTCCAAGTAGTTGTTTGAAGATTCAGCCTATAAGCTAGTTTGCGGGAGTGAACTACTTGTTCGAACAAACTAGGTAGTATCTGTACTTAAATTTCACACCAAAAAATGCAATGAGGAGAGGTTTTACTAGTGTAAATACATATTCATTTTCTATGTTTTAAGGTTAGAAAAAACAACTATTGCAAACACAAACTCTCTCCGAACTTTCTAAAATTATTCTCATCGATTTTGTATTGATTGCTTGTTTCTTGTTAGGTAAAATATTAATTTTACATTAGAGGTCGTTGATTGAATTTTGTAAAATTCATTTATTATAAATTAGGGAGTTCGGCTTTGTAAGAGCTCCAAGTTAGGTGTTAAGCTTATAAAACACTATTATTGTAACTTGTTTCAAGTTTAATGTATTTACAAATTTCAATTTTTGAATGAGTTGTTGATGTCGGTTTGTTTTTGAACCGTACCAATCTAATTTCTCTTGGTTAAAATTCTCAAATCTTAACTTTCTCTACTTTTTATCTAATCAAATTTTTAATTTTTTGCATTCCCCCCTCTAAGGTTGCATTTGAAATTTCGCATATTTTTAACATTAGCAAAAAACTTGTTTAAATATTTTTATGATTTTGTTATGAAAAGACTTGTGAGAACACGTATACGTAAATGTATCATCTTACAAGTTTGTTTTTTATGAAACGTCTATAAAATAATTATGCAACTCAAAATTACTATGAAAATACTTTAAATTATGTTGCACAACTTTTTATAAAAAATTGTTTTAGACTATGTTATAAAAAAAATTATGAAAGATTTATAAAAATAAGTTTATTTAATGTCTAAAATACATAAATTTTATTATTTTTAAAAAAATATCAAAAAACTATAAAATGGTTATTTTATTTTACCCTTGACTGAGAATGTTTAGATATTAATATCTCTATTGTTAAGAAACTAAAACAGTTAAAAAACTGAATTATATAAATTTTTATACAAAAATTATGAAAATATTATGAAATGATTATAAAATACATTTTTCATAAATCTTTTTTCCGGTCATATTATAAAAATGTTATGAAGGACTTATCAAAATGATTTTATATAAATATTTCATCATACATGTTGCTTTTTTTTTTACAAAACGATTGTAAAACAACTACGACATAAAAGGCAAATATTATGAAACAGATTGCTATAACTTTTTAAAAAAGCATATTTTTGTTTATCTTATGAAACAATTGAATTAGTTGATTTGATTTGAAGTATTTTATATTTCTACAAGACCGATTTATTTTAATTTTAAAAAATAATAATTTAATTTGGTTTGGTATGAATAAAATGTACATTCCTATCTATTTGTTGCAATTAAAAGAATTTTTTTTTTTGAATTCGTTATAAAACAATAGTGAAAATCAAGAAGTTGTCTGTCTATAGTTATTTTTTTTTGGCCTAATCACTCAAAAAACCCTCACCTTTAAACTTTTTTTCAATTCCACCCCGACGTTAAAAATTTGTCAATTTTACCCACTTTTAAGTTTTCCGTTTTCAATTGTACCCCAATATTTTAATTTTTGTTAGTTTTTTTACTTAAATGATGAAATCATTCAATTAATTAAGTCTAAACATGAAATTAAATTCTTTTTTATTCAAAAAAGTACAAATAAGTCCTTTATTTTTAAAAACTAACTAAAAACTATAGTAAAATTAACACTAAATTAAATTCTTAATTAATTTAACTAAATTTAAATAAATTTTAAAAATATACAATTAATATATACGAGACGTGGAGAATATTTTAAACAAATTTCCAAACGTAAAAGACGATAATTTAATTTTTCAAGGTACAATTGAAACACAAAAATGCAAAATAGGGTAAAATTGACAAATTTTCAACGTCATGGTATGATTGAAAAGGGGCTAAAAGATCGGGGTTTTCTAAGACATTAGGCCTTTTTTTTTTTAAGTAAACGTTGTTTTATTCATTTTTACCATTGGATGGATTGTTATCACTTTTATGCAATAGTGAAAATAATAAAATATTAAAAATAAAATCATTCTAAAAAAAGGGCTTATAATCAAATACTATTATCTTTAAAAGCCACAAAACATTGCCTGCCCATTTCCTTTCTTTTTTCTTTTACTAATGACATCACTAAACAATGAAAATAAACAAATCACAATTATAATTGCATGTTCTATATTTCTAACAAAAGATGAACCAAATTTACCCAAAGCCTCAATCATTGATAAACAAATACATGATTGGATGTTAATTTTAAACAAATGTGAATTTGCTTAATATATTGGTTTAGGCTTCCAAACCCACATGGAGATAACTAAAGTCATCAATTTAATACACCAAAAAAATCATGTTCACATGCTTTATGCCTATGAAACTTCCATTTCCTACCCATTCCTCCAAGATTGTGGCCCAGGCACTCGCATTATTTTATTACAACTGTGAATATGACATTTGGTCATATTCAACCATACAAACATTTGAAAACTTAGCCTAGTGTCTAAATTCTTACGATAATGTATGAGGTTGGGATCGAACCTCCAACTATCTCAACTTGTGTTGTCTATTCAAAAAATGGCTAATAATAATAATTAATTCCCGTTAAATTTTTTTAATAATTAAAATATGTCTATCTTTAATAAAAAAAATCATACAAAATTATCTTTTCTAAAAAATAATAAATTGTACTAAATTTATAAAATATAAAAAATTAAATCAGGTTAGTCAATTCGATTGATTTTTTAATTTAATTTGAATTATATTAAAATTTTATTGTTTACTTTTAAAATTTGATTCAGTTTATATTAATTTTAATATAAATATTTTATATAAAATCAAAACAAGCTAAAAAATTTGAAATCAAATTAAATTAATAGATTTAGTTTGATTATCCAGTTAGATTTGCTTTTGAAGAAAATCCAATCGCGGTTTTTAAATTTGTACATTAGGATCAATCAAGTCACACTTAATCATTTTACTCAATTAAATATAATATTATTAATTCAGAATAAAATTGAGTCATCTCAATTTATAAATTAGTTCATTTTATACAAATTTATTGTGAATAGATCTAAGGATAGAGAAAATTGTCTTAAATCAATTAAAATATTAAATATGAGTTAATTAATCTTAACGTACTAATTTGAGGACAAAAATGACCCTTTTGCTCGTTTATCTTTTGTGCAAAACCCATTGACTAGTAAACCACTCCTATTGTGAAGTCAAAATGTTGGGCAAGTCCTCACGCGGTAATGTCTTCGACAAATTCTTCTAAGGGCCATGTCACCGCCGCCCTCCAAGAATTAGCCTAAAAACTTGATCACACATACGAAATTCAAGAATCAAACACGTGGTCTCCATCTAAGGGTCTAAAATTACTCACCTGGACAGAAATATCTAACTCCATCCCTCTATAAATAGGGAAAATCATATGCACTAAAGGAACAACACTCATTTACTACAAAAATATATAAACAGAGCAAAAACAGAGTATTTCAGAAATAAAAAGAGGGGCGATCAGAAAAACAAGAACACATATAACAGGGGCGATCTCAAAAACACAAATATTTCATCAATGGCAAGAACATCAAGTATGGTCATTTTAGCTGCGGTTTTTGTAGCCGCCTTGTTTCATAGCTCCGCCGCTCAGGCCACCACTCATGTGGTGGCTGGTACCACCGGTTGGACTATTCCTAGTGGAGATGCAGCTCTTTACTCCAATTGGGCCGCTGGCCAAACTTTTTCCGTAGGCGACATTCTTGGTAAGAAATTAGTATATGTTTTATAAAATTTAAGTATAATGATAAAAAACATTGGTACTTTGATCGATTTTAATTAAATTCTGTAATTTTTTCAATTATAACCAATTTTTTGCAGTTATAGTTGTCAATTGGATAAATTTTAAACTAATTTTTTTAAATTAAGATAAAATTTAAAACATGAACGATCAGTTTTTTTATATTATTATTAGTCTTAATTTTTAATCATTTATTTTATGTGAATCATAGAGGCTAAATGTATAATTATAATTTTTATTTGCAGTGTTTAACTTCGCAAACAACGCACATGATGTGACTAAAGTAACAAAGGCCGATTACGATGCTTGCACATCAACCGCCCCTATTTCTCAGGCAACCACTACTCCAGCAAGAATCACCATCAATGCAGCCGGCGAACACTACTTTTTGTGCAGTTTCCCCGGCCACTGCGGTGCAGGTCAAAAGTTAATGATTAACGTTAGTGCTGCTGCAACTCCGGCTCCACCACCTTCAACTCCAGCCCCACCACCTCGATCCACCACACCTACACCAGTCTCCGCCCCAACACCTGCTCCACGTACCCCAGTTGCTGCTCCTACACCTGCTCCACGTACCCCAGTTTCCGCTCCTACACCTGCTCCACGTACCCCATTTTCCGCCCCAGCACCCGGTCCAGTTTCTACACCAGCACCCACCGGCACCGCCACCCCACCAGCAACCTCCACCTCTCCTTCATCCCCAACAACTCCTTCTACCCCATCGCCGGCAGGAACTACTGGTCCTCCTCCCGACAGTTCTGCTAAACAACTCGGTGTTGCCGGTGTTTCTGCTACTTTGTTGTCGATTGTTGTAGCTTTTTTGTATTAGAATGAACTGACTTGTTAAATTAGTGTGTGTGAGAGAGATTCATTTTGGTTTGTATCATTTGTTATACAGATTGAGTTTTTTTATTTATTTACACATTTAATAAAGCTGTTTTTCATTTACAGCTTAATCATATTATTTTGCGCATAATTGATCTATGATACCATTTGCTTTAAAAATAAAAATAGCTTTGTCTGAAGTTAATATCTAAATTTTTATTTTACTTATTAATTATTACTATCTTAATTTGTAAAGTATCAGTATTTCATAGTCATCAAACAAGAAGTAATATCAAAATAATTATTGAGTTTAATAATATAATCTATTGTTTTAATTTTATACAGATAAATATATTTTTTACACCCATTATAATCATCATAATTTTTTAATATAACATCAAATTTAAAATAATATGAATATATTAATATTTTTTAATGTATTGCTAAATAAAAAGAAATAAAAATATTCGTTCCATATATTTGTTTTTAAAATATTGATTCAAGAATTGCTATGCTAATGTAATTTAAAAAATAAAAACAAAATATATACATTTTTTAATTATATGTCAATATGTCATGATGATCTCAATCTCGCGAAACCTATTTGGCCATAATCATTTTTGTCTGGTTTTTGATGGAAGGATTACAAATTCAAAATTTAAGATAGATACGTTTTTTTCAAAAATTTGAAAAGAAAATTAGATGGGTTTGAATTTATGGTAATGTTTCAATTAATCTAATTTGTTTTGGGGTCCATAATATTAATAGAATTGAAGGGTGTTAGGTTCAAAGTTGCTGAACTGGCTAACAACTTGCACATTTGAAGATTCTTATTGCACATGATATGTTATCGGAATATAAATATATTTTCCGTATTAATTACCCTGAAAAATTAATTACCGTCTGTTCTTTTTTTTTACTTTATAGGTTTTTCGTTAACACGATTTTATGATTGAAAGATTAGTAACTTAATTTTTATAGATAAACACATAATCATAAATTAAAATAACTGTAGATAACCCCGTAATAAAATACATATATGCTCATAGAATTTGCATATACTAATGTTTAGGTTTCATTTATACTCATAAATTGTATTTACAAGTACATATTAATATTTTATTAAATACAATGTCAAGGAATACAAATATAAATGAGTTTATAAGTGTGAAGTTTCAACCACTTATTAACTAGTTCTAGTTATTAGGTCATGGTTGAATTTAAACATATTTCATAAACATGCGGGTTATTACAATACTCTCACTAATTTATAATTAATTACTCCTAACAACTAATATGATATCAAAATGGGTCTGGCCCGAGTTCTTAATTTGCCAGTTGTGACAATCGATGTCTAGTCCCGGATGCATTTGAGAGGAAGTGTTTATTTTATTAAATAATTATCAAATTTACTATTATTAATTATAATAAAATGTCTTTAAAAAATAAAACACATAAAACAATAGAAAGTACTATTATGTTTATGTTGAGATCATAAAAATTACTATATTATTAAATTAAATAAGGACAGATATGATATTTTTTATCTAGAGATCTAAATTTTTTTAGTACACATAATTATTCTATATATATTTATATCAATTTGTACGGAGAAAATAAAAATATTGAAAGACTTAGTAGAAAAAAGAGATGAAACAACTGGACTTTCCAGATACCATAAAGATTAAACAACTAATCATCAAAAGTAAACGTCGTTAAAGTCATAATTTGCTTGCTTTATGTAGTGAAACGTTGAAAAAGTATATTGCTTTATTAAGAAAACAAAGCTTGACCCGGAAATGTTCATTAATTGATAAATTAAAATATGCATGACTACTACTCTTAGATACAGAAAAAATTGCACTCGTTATAAAAGTACACTAAAAGAGTTGTATAAAATAGATATAGTAATCCAAAAGGTCTCCTCTAAAATTAAGATTACATGATAGAAAGTATGGTTTGGTAGCCTGGTAGGTGTTGTTTATGTCTTGTTTCCAATCAGAATTGATTTATCAATTGAAGGAAGACAAGGAGCGGGTTGGAGGGATACATGTATTGTGTTAATTGTAGATAGGGGTGAGCATTAGGTCGGTTCGGTTATAATCGAACCAACAAGCAAAACTGAAAAAGAAAAGGAGAATTAAAAGTAAAACCAAATCAACCTCCGATTTAACCAATCTTATCAAATGCAAGATTATTGAATTAGTTAGACAAAGCCTTCATCTAACTTAAAATCAAATTTAAAAAAAAATCAAAATCGAATCGACTTCTTACTTAACCAATCTTATGAAATACAGGATGATTGGATTAGTTAGATAAGTGCAAAGTCTTCATCAACTTAATAAATCTCAATTTGTTGTTTCTACATATTCTAATAAATCTTATTTAGCTAGTTCTGTTGATACTAATTCTTTGTAGCATTTTTATTTGGGTCATATAGCTAGTACTATATTATAGTGTTTACAATCTACTTATTCATCTATCAAAAAAATTGTTGATAGTCATTGTAAAACATGTCTAGCTAATTAAGAAAAAAACAATTATTTCCCCTTGAGCAAGTATACGTCAATGATTATTGTGATCTATTACATATTGATATATTAGGTCTAGCTAGAAGACGATAACCTAATGGTTATAAGTATTTTTTAACAATACTTGATTATAAAAGTAGATATGCTTGATTGCTATTGTTAAAGGTGGGTTTTTGATATGAGGCACCCAAATTTCTATTGTTGTGCCTCTTTTAGAATTAATTTCAAAAGAGTGTCTGAACCCACATGTTCCGCATTCTAGAAATGCGGAACATGTGGGTCCAGGCACTCTTTCGGAAATAAAATGCGGAACATGTGGGTCCAGGCACTCTTTCGGAATTATTTCCGAAAGAGGTACTGATCCGGAAATTTGGGTGCTTTTGAGGCACCCAAATATTAAAAACCCGTTAAAGGTTAAATCGGATGCAAGTCCTATAATATTAGTAATTATGTTTAGGTTCAATCTGTTACAAAAGATAAATGCATTAGGTCTCATAATGATGTACAGTTCCATATGCTTGTTTTATTTGATTCAAAAAGAATTATACATCAAGCCATATGTATATATATTCCAGAATGAAATTCAATAGTTGAAAAGAAACACCAACATATTTTCACCAACATATTTATAGACACTTTTTTTTTGTACAAATAGAAAAGTGATAAGGAATTGAAGCATTTGAGGATGATTTCAAGAGCCGCCCGTTTAGGTGACGAGTTAAATCTAAGGTTGGTTTGTTGTCCTTTCTCTGTGAAAGGTTTGTTGTCTCCTTTTTAGAAGGAGTTGTTGTCTCTTTTTTAGGAGTTATATCAAGTGTTGATTGAATCGGATGTTGTGAGTTTAAAGGTGTTTGAACGAAGTTTGAACGAAGAGTGATTGAAGACTGCACTTAATTCGCGAAACAGTTAGTAATTTATTTTTATTTTCGTAAGTAAGGTCTGCGAATCAGGCAGCATGTTGTCTGTTCCATGTCAGGTCATCGGTCTAGTTTTCAAATTATTCCGAATTTTTTACAAATATAACTGTTTCATATTCAATTTAATGAGATCCGATAAATTCAAAAAAAAAAACTAAAAATAGAGTCATAACCTAATCTAAACTGTAACTATACCTTATCCTAGACTATAAATATCACCTTAACACTCTACATAAAGAAATTAAATATTACCGTGACCCAAATATTTTCAAATTTTGATTAGTCAACATACCGTGACCCAAATATTTTTTTTATCAAAAGAAATGTCTGATTAAAAATCTCAATACATTTAGGACATCCTTCTAGTTAAATATCACTAGATGGCTACAAAAGAACCTCAAAAGTTGCACACAAAATTGTTCTTGTTTAAGATGGAACCAATGAAAGCCACATTCATAACCAGGCATGCTCTTAATGATACCAGAATCACCAGCTTCAATAATGCTGAGGCAGCATACTCTGTAATATTTTCCACAGGCAGTTCCCAAGTCTACATTGTTTCCGTTGTAGTGATGTACTCCAACCTTAGATTTAGTTTTTTTATTTTTATTTTTTCAAAAAATTTATTTAACCGGTTAACCGGCGGTTGAATTAGAAATTGACGGCTTCACTGGTTTGGGCTTTCAAAACACTAAATCTAATTATGGATCGGACTTGGGAGAATTCAAATTGAGACCGATTTTTACTCTTTTATATACAAGTTTATATCCGGCTAAGGTATGGTTCAGGTCTATTTTTATTATTCAAGTTCAACTCATAAATTGAATTTATGCGTACTCTAAATGAATTTTTGAAACGTTTTCTAAAATATAGAATAAAAAAAAAGAACTAATTCTAAATGTGTGGAAGCAATAAAATCATAGAAGTCCCCATCGATGTCTTGAATGAAACGATATTTTAATAAATGGTAGCTATAGAATGAGAGGGCTACAATATTCATAGAATTAAATTTAATACACAGTTAGATAAGTTTCTCACATGAAGCTCTAAATTTATCAATTCCTTACAATAATTATATACCAAAAGAATAACAATTTTGGATTCAGGGTCGACCTGTAGAACACAAAAAATGGATCGGACTGGGTTGTTCATCATTTTAGCAGCTTTATTACTAGAAGCTGCATTTGCTGCGACAACATATTCAGTTGGAGATGACATGGCTTGGGGAGTTCCTCGCAATATTTCTTTCTATGAGGGCTGGTCTACCAATAAGACATTCCAGATTGGAGATTCATTAGGTACGTTATTATATTTTACAATTCCTAATTTTCTATTAAAATGTTAGATTAGATTTATTAAATAGGCAAAAGTTATTGATAAGCCTTTTGAGGTTAGAGCTCAGAAATATTTAAGTTTTTATAATTATTGTCGTTTTACTTAAGCAAGTATCTAAAATATATATACACACATATTTTTAGTCTAAAATATATTGAGATTGGAGTTATTTCGATCTACAAACTTGTATTATAATTTAAATATATTCAATTTGATTAATTAATGTTAACTAGATTAAATTTTTTAAAATCAAATACGTCCAAATCGAAAAAGATAATAAAAAAAACTTGGATCAACTTGAATTTATTTGGATCCGTTTGATCTTAGATTATAAATTTCTAGATTTACTTAATGATATCGTACGAGTGGATGCAATTAGACCTAATTGGTCATGTCATGTAATTTATTAATGCACATTTCTGACAACTGGGTTTTGATTTTGTTTGAAATGAACATCAGAATTCAAGTGGGCGGGCGTACACAATGTATTAGAGGTGAAATCAAAGAGTGAATATGATAATTGCACAAAATCAAATGGAATACTTAAGGAAATGAGTCCAGTAACCATCCCTCTCACTCAAAATACTACTCTGTTCTTCATCTGTACCATCGGACCACACTGTTCTTTAGGGCAAAAGGTGGCAATTAAAGTCGGAAACGGAGTAATGCCGTCATCATCACCACCACCGTCGCCGGCAAACTCCGTAAATCCACGCTGCAGCATTAGTGACTCACTTGCAGCTTTCTCTGCTACTCTCATTTTTTTCTTTATTTACTCTACATAAATGTTTAAAGGTAAGGTGTTCATATTTCAATTTCAACATGTTTGCCAAACATATTTTTTTTTTTTTTAAATCGTATCATTTTTATCATCTTTTCAACTTTTGTCAAATATACTCACAATTGGTTTGGATCTTATATGTAGTATGATGTTGTACTTGTATGTTTGTGTGCATAAAAATACTTTTACGTGGCATATATAATATTATGACACATCAGCTCCAAATCGATTGAAAGTATATGTAGTAAAAGCCAAAAAGATGATAATATATATGACACGATTTTAAAAACATGATATATTTGACAAACAAGTTAAAATTGTGGATAGATATGAACATTTTGTCATGTCCAAATATAGCTATTACTTACTAGTGTGTCGCATGAATATTTGTCGAGTTTTATGTTTTGGAGTGTTTTTATATTTCTAAAACTCTAGAAAAAATGTAACTATTACTTTATTAAAATAATATAATTTTTCGTTTGAGTGTTTTTGTTTCCATACATAAGATTTTTTTTTCTTTTTTGGAATTTATGTTGCTGCAATTTCTACTTTGTACAAAAATAATAATTTTTATAATGTATTATAGTATTGGATAATGCTCAATGTTTGATCGTTAGCTTATACTTTGAAATTAATTTACGTTTCTCATACAAGACAAGCGTTTTACATCATCATATATATCATCTGTGTCAAATTTAGTGTATTACTTTGAAATAAGTTGTGCAGCGTAGGTGCTTACTTGACCTTGTTGAAAAAATGAGCAACGCGGAATAACGAATTATGATTTTTCTTCCAAAATTAAATCTATTTATTAAAAAATATTACCATTTTAATTTTTTTGATTCATTTTACATTAAAAGTGAACTAAGAGACTTTTACTCTAAAATCAAATCAAATTTTAGATAATTTTAAATCAAATCAAATTGAATTTATGAGTTTGATTTAGATTTTTGAATTGATTTAAGTTTTACCCAACTTTGGAGCAAGGGATGCATTTCCCATAATGATTAATGTTTTTTGAATTACATGCATTATGTCATTAATTGACCTAAAAATGTCATATATATTGACACTGTCAGATATTACAAGCAAACCGTGTCATAGCTTGAGAATGTATATGGTTGACTCGGTCTTAATCTGTTACCAATTCTATTACTTGTCTCTTACGTTATATATATATTGTTTAAAGCATATGCAAAATTCATCCCTGATCTTGCTTATTCCTTGCCAATTACACAAGTCATCACAGTTTTATTAATAAGAAAAAGAATCATTTGTTTTCCGACAACATCGATCGGTGGGTAGTTGCTGCCGGAGGATGATGGGTATGGTGGGATTGTTTATAATTGTTAGAGTGGGACTATTGCATGGTATAGATGGTGCTAGTAAATACACAGTCGGAGATAGTGTCGGATGGACTGTCCCTCCTAATAATTCTGTTGGATTTTATGAGGATTGGTCTTCCAACATCACATTTCAGATTGGCGACACCCTTGGTACACATTATATAAGCTTTCTACTTCACTTATTTGATTTTTTTTCAATTGAAAATGTTTCAATTTTAATCATCTCATCATGGAATAAGTTTTTTTGAATATGAAAGGTAAAAGCACCCTATGCATGCACCACGGGCCGTGGTGTGTTGCACCATGCTTTAACCAATATATATTTTCAATCAAATATTTTTTCAGATATTCTTAGCATAGCTTCTATATATAATCATGAACCGTATGTAAATTTGATGTGGATTGATTTATGTGATCAGTGTTCAACTGGACTGGGACACATACAACAACAGAAGTAGCAAATGCAGAGTATTACAAAAACTGCACAAAGACAGGAATAGTGATTCAAACAAGCGGAGTCAATGTCCCTCTTTCTACAAATGGCACTCGCTACTTTGTATGTTCTGTAGGCACACATTGTCAACAAGGTATGAAGGTGGCTATCAGAATCGGAGATGGCGTAGCACCGCCGCCGTTTCCACCCTCGGCAGCTCCCTCCCTCACCACCATTGGTTCCTTCACGGCTGGCCTCTCTTCTTTGCTATTTTTAAGTCATATAATATTTGTATTATAATTGTAATCTAACATAATTGATTCTAAGATTTTTATTTTTATTTGATAGAATCAACATGGAGATCTGATTTGGCATAACGCATTTTTGGATCTTTTTATTTATACTATTTTTGACATTAAATTCCTCCACTTTTATTTGTTAATATTGCGCTCTAACACTTTTAATTTTGTAGACGTTGCGTCCGTCATAAAAAGTGTTAACGGTGTCATTACAGACCGATATAATAATAATTTAGGAACTTAATATGAATAAAAGTAAAAGTGTTGAGACTAAGGTAAAATAAGAAAAACAAGTAGTATATGTTTTATGTCTTCTTAATATGTGAAAAAAAAAACAATGTGACTTCTTAAATGGGACGGAGGGAGTAATAAAGTTAAAAGAAAAAATTATTCTTATCCCATTAATGGCGCGTAAAATATAGGCACTTCATTTCTGTGACAGAGGGACTTTAAGTCTATAAAATTAAAATTATAAGGATTCAATGTCGACGAATAAAAGTTTAATAATTTAATGCCAAACAATGTACAAGTACAAGGGCCCAAATATATATTTTTCCCTGAATTTAATTTTTCTTTCTTTCTAGTCCTTCAACTAATGAAAAATGTTACTTTAAATCCCCTGTTAGATGTCCATCAGGAGCATAACACGCTCCAAGATTGGCAGTGATAAAGGTTAAACATTATTTAGATCCCTATACAATACATTATCTGTTTATCTAGTCCCTAATGCAAGAATATATTTTTTTAATAAAATAAAAATTAATTTTATATTAATTTCATATATGTCACGGCCCAATTTCATGAATCGTGACCGGCGCTAGGGTATGGGTATGGTTGTACCAAAACCCGTAGCAAGCCTTGCGGAAATCAAATAAACGTTTAAACCTGCAGAAAACTGCTCGGGGGCAACCGAGACTCCAACCTAAGTCTAGCAATTTATAATACAGTTCTAATGTAAATAACTTAAGTAGCTGAAAATATTCCACAGCATGCCTTAAATATAATAATAAAATATTCCAGTGTAAATATGCTAATAATAAATAGTCGATCAAATTCGACAATCCCAAAGTGTAATATTGAATGTAACATATAAACTAGTTCTACTGCGGTCTAAGAGTTCGAAAATAGTAACTAGTTTAAATAACATAAAAACCTCCGAGGAATCAAAAGAATCGGAGTGGACCAGCTTTCAAATCATAAACCTGGAAAAATTTGGGAAAACAACGGGGTCAGATATACTGAGATGAGTTCGCAATACTATTTACATTTATTAAGTTTAAAACCCTTAAATCAAAACATTTTTATACTAATATAATATGATTATGGAAAACAGTATTGAAATGATCCCAGCGTAAGTATGACATAGCATACCGATAAACCCAGAGTGGACGGGAACAAATCCTCGTCATATAAATATACCAGCG
The DNA here is from genome assembly GCF_937616625.2 of Mercurialis annua. Taxonomy (NCBI): domain Eukaryota; kingdom Viridiplantae; phylum Streptophyta; class Magnoliopsida; order Malpighiales; family Euphorbiaceae; genus Mercurialis; species Mercurialis annua. The sequence continues at coordinate 65,830,325 of NC_065570.1, forward strand.
TAAGCAAGACTTTAGTCTGCCGTTTCCCAGAGTACTTACCGGTGCACACAGTCTCGATACAAGCCTATCGAGTAGCTCGTTTCAATCCAGATCCATAATCCGTAAAAACAGTTCACAAACATTTATAATATTAAAATACGATGCGGTACTTAATAAAGCGGTAAATAGCACTACAAACTCACTGCTTGCTTATCCACGTGATCTTGGCAAACAGCTAACCCTGCGTAGACTCCGAAGCACGAACAATCGACGGGTCTAAAATAATAAATAGGTTAATATCCGTACGACCCCTAACTCTAAGATCACTAGACACCACGTAGGACTAGCACAATTAAATAACCGGATAAATCACAGAGAAACACAATTCTCAAATAAAATATAATACCGTAATTAATTCAAGACTATTGAGTTCTCACCTAAATCCAATCCGAAAATATTATTAAAATAATATTTAATTGATAAATAAAATCAATTCCTCAAATAGTGAGTTAGCCGAGTTTTTCAAAACTACCAAGTTAAACTCACATGTCGGTGACCCAAGTCCAAACCGACCCAACCATAAAACCAGAGTTATAAACCACAGTTTATAATTAATATTAAATAAAATATTAATTAATATCAAAATAGAACTCAATAGCTTGAAACCCCAGTAATTAAATATTACCGGCAAAATATTTTAGTAAAATAATCTAATAACAATTAAAGGCTAAATTATAAATTTAGTCAAATTGGCATGGTAAGTCAAAATCTCTAAAATATTAGATTTGATATAAATATCAAATTCCATTTATAATATTCAAAATAAATAATTTAATTTAAAATCGTTTAAATTATAATAAGTTTAATATTAATTCTAGATTTAAAATATTGATACCTAAAGTAATTTAAAATCATAATTAATAATTTAAGTTGCAAATTTAAAGGTCGAAACTAAATCCGTAGATTAAATCGAAATTAAATAATATGAGTAGTTAGAAAATAAACTTAAAGGATTCAATTTATAAAACAAACTAAATAAGTGACCAAATAAGCAATTTAGCCAACACTCACAATCTGAACAAGAACAGTGCAATGTGTATCTCATGACCAAACTTAGCAAAAAAACAATAAACTGACGTGCACACTATTCACGATTGATTACAGATTATATATATACATGTATATGCACAATTAAAAGAAAGGAAAAATCCAACCCAGTTGATGAGCAAAAAGAAATCAAACTCAGTTGACAAACTAAAATCAAACCTAATATAAAGTAATAAGAAAATGATAGAAAATTATGCCATGTAATTATGTCCACACATCACAATTACCCATAGAAGAAAAAGTGTAATAAATCAATTATAAAATAAACAAAGACTCATAGAAAATCGTGCCATATAATTGTTTCAAACTCAAGCATTACACGTGAAGCCAAGGTACAATAATCCTATTTATAAATCTGAATTGAATTTTGCCCAAACAATAAATCTCAAGAATATGTACCTTTTCAATAAGAATCTGAATCGCACAGTGATGTTTCTCTTTTATTTTTTTGGTGTTTGTTGTACCCAGATAAAAATAATTGAAGTCTTTATATACAGTTAACTAAGTTAGGGTTTCGTTTTAAAAATATACAATTACAAACTTACCCTTCATAAATATTTTATAATTCATATTATTTTTAATTTAAAAAGAATACAAGCTTATTCTTTTTAAATATTTTATTAAAAATTTATTTATTTTTACTCAAAAAATTACACTAATTTCTTTTAAATACACATATTAGAATTAAAATTTCTCTCAACATGCCCAAAACCCCACTGACACATACTGATTTAATTTTAAAGCCAAAGGTACAAAATAAGCCCAAACGACATACCAAAGGTTATGAAAACCAAATCAGGGTTTCAAGGAACCAAACCACCAAGGACCAACACGAAACACATCGAAAAAATCATCGGAACAAGCCGGAAAAACACGGGGTATTACATTCTCCCCAACTTATATAAAATTCGTCCTCGAATTTAAAACATAAAAACAACCCACGTAAAACATAACATAATATTACATAAAAGCCGAACAAAAAAAAAAAAAACACACATCACCAACGTGAAAATGCATAAACAAGATACCCCAAGTAACCAATGAAGATAAAATATAACAATTCAACAAAACGAGTTATGTCTCCCAAGTAGATTTCTCAAATGAGTGATCAACCCAACTGGACCATAGCAATACCTTTACTCATCAACTTATGCACTTGCATAAACACAACTTAACAAGTTGTACCTCAAAAGATAACTCAAAACACCACTTACATAAATCAACAAACTCAAATCGACACAACGCACATGTGCGCAAAATTATAAATTTGGCAGTTCGGTGCTCCAAACTATTACTTGATTAAACAAAATATAAACCTCCAAGATTATTTAACTATAAACATTAAACATGCTCACAAGGGAGGTTACCAAAACTCGCTTGAGTTTTAACAGCTATCATAACAACCTTAACAATGTGCAAGGACAATCTCGAAACTCAAATTGTAATTCTTACAATACTAAAATCTAACACTTCAAAATGGAAATCTTGAAATCCTCATTAATAACATCAAGCAACTCTCGCCACCTACTTAACATGCCTACACCTATTATCCCATATCAAAGCATATAATTAAACTCGTTATATCAAACAAGCGATCTAGTCCAAAACTAATTAGATAAGGTTCTCGCCAAAATATACCAGCAAACTTTAAAACATCATGAAAATCAAGCTGTACACACGACAAGGACTAAACTCGACAAAACCATTAACCTTAACGAATCCATAAACACGTACTACATAATGACATTCCAAGGAGTATATCACTTTAACTAATGATAACAAAATCTTCAAACTACATACAAACCAACTCATTTAGAAAAGTTCTTCCACTCATACCATAAGCAAGCATACATCCCGAAGTTACCTAAGGTAATTAATTACCAACATACATACCAATTTTGTACAAACCAAATTTTATTCTGCACACAAAAGGTTTAACAACCAAATGAAACAATATCCCACTTTCAATAGCAAAAATTTACAATCAACAGTATTGATCAACCAACCTTTACTGTCGAAACCTACTCATCAGAATTCACAGATCAACTAACTCATAAATCCGAACCAAACTGAAATTCTCAAAATTGTTTCACCAAATATAAATATAAATTTGTTAACAAGAGATCACCTAAATCACATTCACCAGTAATCGGGTCATTGGTTATGCTCAAAACCAAACTTATAGGGAAATAATTCAAATTACAAAATATTACAACTTCCCTCTTCTCTTTAAAAGACATTAATATCTTATAACTCCTTTTATATTTTAAACCAAAATACTTTTACTGTTGGGAAAACTCCAGTTTTGAGAACACATTAAAATTTTAAAACATTCGTATTTGAATTTACAGTTACACGTTACTTTCAAATAAATTTTCAAATCTATAAAACTGTTGAACTAACAAAACTTTTATTCTCTTTAATTAAAACTTGATAAAATTTTATCCTTTGTCAAAATGGGAAAATAAATTTATATTAAAAATACCCTCGCTCGCACAATATTCTACTTAAGTATATCAAAATGTTTAAACAAAATGGAACATGTAAAAACAAAACTTCTTTTAAAATGACAATATATACACACACGTGGAGCATAACCAAATCCCCTAATCCAACAACTCTCAAATCACAACTCGGAAGTTAGCACGTAAGCCTTCTAATCTGACCTCAAAATCCTATCATACATATTACAACAATAACTAAAGTGCAACCTTATATCCAATACTACTTCCTACGAAATACAAAATTATGATACTACAGACCAATCAATCATAACGTAATCATCAATTCAACACCATCATCACAGAGTATTTGTCTAGCTACCTTTCGGTAACAGTTTCAAAATCATTTAAAATACATTTATCCCAAAGTGACTCGCGAGTTTGTTTCAAAATATTTTCCTCAAAACACTTTATTGATAAAATCCATTTTACCTAATTGTGCGCCAGGGTGATGACATCTCTCATCCCCAAAGAGTTGCATCCAACTCTAATCATTTCTATGCACGTGATGCATGTACTATTATGCATGTATCAATTATTAATTTTCTTTTTATTTAGTGAACATACTCAGTGTTCAATGCAATTTCCTATTCATGACATACAAAAATGCATGTTCATAGTATGTCTGGGCACAATTACGTGATAAAAACATTTCAAATACTTTAGCAAATAAACATTTGAAATCAATTTCTCAATAAACATTTGCTAGACATTACACTCTGTGAGATGTGCACTCGATAGCCTCAAAATATTTCCCAAATTACATACTTGCAACCACCAAATCATATGATACTAACATAACATATCAAAATGACTACACCACTAAATTTCCTTATGCGAAAATAATTTCCAAATTAAACTCAACCAAACTGAAATTATACTTCAATAAAAACGACACATACCAAAATTATCTACGAAACTTACTTTCAGTTTCGGCATCGCGCCGTCCAACATAATAAAAGCACCAGTGTGATAATACATCGATATATCTCCTCGGATCAGAATTTCCAATATCCTTATCTAGGATAATCAGGAACCACCAACCGTTCCAAAGAAATACTTTCCTCATCTTCCATATCAAAACCCAAAGATCTCGACCCATAAACAAAATAATAAAATAAAACATAAGGGCTAAACAAAAGTTCGACTTAAATATCAATACCAATCATCAATGATAAGCCAAAGCAACGCCTATTAGCGACGACCTCATGTGCTATCCGCACAACGAGACAAACAAGATAAAACAACTAACATAGCAAAACTTAACCAATATACGAGACATACTAACACGAACAACACCAACAAGTTATCATTTTCACCTAACCATAAATCACCGAAGCATGCCTCATCCCGCATTTAATCCAAATATCTTTCCATATAACAAATCATAACCATTGAAGGCAACTAACATGTCAGCAAAAGCATTGAGCATGAAACATCCAATTTGATTACTATATAACGACCGACATGGCATACAGAACCCATATAATCTAGTCATATCTCAAATCTCAAAACAAAATATGCCACAACATACTCAGAATCGTTGTAATAAAATCAACATTTGGTATGACATCGATCTAAAGGAAAGCATTTTAAACTCTTTTCAAACCTAAATTAATTCGCAATAGTTTTCGAGTTCTAGTCGAACTCCACAGTTTAAAAATCACTTCTTTAAAAAAAATTATTTACATGAAACAATTGATTAAAATTTCCAAAGTATTTAAATTTAATAAATCATTGAGTTTGCCGAGTCATTACAACTACCAAGCTCAACTCCCACTTTGGGGTGACCCAAGTCAAACCCACAACAACCAATTATAAAACGTATTCAAAGCATTTATAAATTCGGAAAGAAGCATTTAAATAAAATCTCAATTTTCTTTCAAAAATAGGAGCTCACTTAACCCAAGTATTAAACATCAATTCAAAAACTAAAGTGTGAAAAAGGTAAATCACACAACCATTATTTATACACCTAATTCAGCCAACCACAAAAATACCAAACATATGACCAACGACGCTTCAACGTGGACATACCACATCATGGTAAAAAAATAACAACAACAATATTAAATCCTCAAAATGGTGAATCATCTCATAAATATTATTATTTAGAAAATAATCTTTGGTCAATACCAAGCCAACCTAAGATTCTGAAATACGTGAAATTTGTTTTACTTCGAAAATAACCAAAAATCACATTTTTTTTTGAAAGTATTAAAACTAGACTTACCTTCTAATTCTCGTGTTAAAACACCAATCAAATCAAAATTATTTTCTCAATAAAACCAATGCGTGACCAAACAACACGTAGCCACAAATCATGCTTAAACATTTAACACAAAAAAAAAACCTTTGAAAGCAACACAAGGCCAACGCCTAACGTATTCTCTTATGTGTCAACCTATATGGCAACCAATAAATACGGCTAAAGCCAAAGTGTACTCACCAACAAGGAGAGAGCAATCAAATATTCTTGTAATCATTCAAGCATGAGAACAAACAAATAATCACCCAAGGTAAACATCATAAAAGGCACAATAGCTAATAAAACATCACCCATAGTAAACAACATATAAGGCACAACAGCCAACCAAAACGTCACCCGAAGTAAACACCATATAAGGTACAACAGCCAACAAAATATTACCCAAAGTATATCTCATATATGGCACAACGGCCAACAAATCACCCAATGATTAAATAATGAACATTCCAAAGTATAGCATCCGTAACACATAAGACCGACAAACAACACTCCTAAAGGTGAAGGTGGAAAGTTTGAAAACAAATGATGACGTTTCAAAAGACAGGACTTGAATCCTAATTCCGCAGTAGATCCTATGACACAACAACAACTTAACATTCCATAAAACATTAAACACGTAACATGCAAAATGGCCTTGGTTTGAAACCAAAGCTCTGATACCAACTTTGTCACGGCCCAATTTCATGAATCGTGACCGGCGCTAGGGTATGGGTATGGTTGTACCAAAACCCGTAGCAAGCCTTGCGGAAATCAAATAAACGTTTAAACCTGCAGAAAACTGCTCGGGGGCAACCGAGACTCCAACCTAAGTCTAGCAATTTATAATACAGTTCTAATGTAAATAACTTAAGTAGCTGAAAATATTCCACAGCATGCCTTAAATATAATAATAAAATATTCCAGTGTAAATATGCTAATAATAAATAGTCGATCAAATTCGACAATCCCAAAGTGTAATATTGAATGTAACATATAAACTAGTTCTACTGCGGTCTAAGAGTTCGAAAATAGTAACTAGTTTAAATAACATAAAAACCTCCGAGGAATCAAAAGAATCGGAGTGGACCAGCTTTCAAATCATAAACCTGGAAAAATTTGGGAAAACAACGGGGTCAGATATACTGAGATGAGTTCGCAATACTATTTACATTTATTAAGTTTAAAACCCTTAAATCAAAACATTTTTATACTAATATAATATGATTATGAAAAACAGTATTGAAATGATCCCAGCGTAAGTATGACATAGCATACCGATAAACCCAGAGTGGACGGGAACAAATCCTCGTCATATAAATATACCAGCGTAAGCAAGACTTTAGTCTGCCGTTTCCCAGAGTACTTACCGGTGCACACAGTCTCGATACAAGCCTATCGAGTAGCTCGTTTCAATCCAGATCCATAATCCGTAAAAACAGTTCACAAACATTTATAATATTAAAATACGATGCGGTACTTAATAAAGCGGTAAATAGCACTACAAACTCACTGCTTGCTTATCCACGTGATCTTGGCAAACAGCTAACCCTGCGTAGACTCCGAAGCACGAACAATCGACGGGTCTAAAATAATAAATAGGTTAATATCCGTACGACCCCTAACTCTAAGATCACTAGACACCACGTAGGACTAGCACAATTAAATAACCGGATAAATCACAGAGAAACACAATTCTCAAATAAAATATAATACCGTAATTAATTCAAGACTATTGAGTTCTCACCTAAATCCAATCCGAAAATATTATTAAAATAATATTTAATTGATAAATAAAATCAATTCCTCAAATAGTGAGTTAGCCGAGTTTTTCAAAACTACCAAGTTAAACTCACATGTCGGTGACCCAAGTCCAAACCGACCCAACCATAAAACCAGAGTTATAAACCACAGTTTATAATTAATATTAAATAAAATATTAATTAATATCAAAATAGAACTCAATAGCTTGAAACCCCAGTAATTAAATATTACCGGCAAAATATTTTAGTAAAATAATCTAATAACAATTAAAGGCTAAATTATAAATTTAGTCAAATTGGCATGGTAAGTCAAAATCTCTAAAATATTAGATTTGATATAAATATCAAATTCCATTTATAATATTCAAAATAAATAATTTAATTTAAAATCGTTTAAATTATAATAAGTTTAATATTAATTCTAGATTTAAAATATTGATACCTAAAGTAATTTAAAATCATAATTAATAATTTAAGTTGCAAATTTAAAGGTCGAAACTAAATCCGTAGATTAAATCGAAATTAAATAATATGAGTAGTTAGAAAATAAACTTAAAGGATTCAATTTATAAAACAAACTAAATAAGTGACCAAATAAGCAATTTAGCCAACACTCACAATCTGAACAAGAACAGTGCAATGTGTATCTCATGACCAAACTTAGCAAAAAAACAATAAACTGACGTGCACACTATTCACGATTGATTACAGATTATATATATACATGTATATGCACAATTAAAAGAAAGGAAAAATCCAACCCAGTTGATGAGCAAAAAGAAATCAAACTCAGTTGACAAACTAAAATCAAACCTAATATAAAGTAATAAGAAAATGATAGAAAATTATGCCATGTAATTATGTCCACACATCACAATTACCCATAGAAGAAAAAGTGTAATAAATCAATTATAAAATAAACAAAGACTCATAGAAAATCGTGCCATATAATTGTTTCAAACTCAAGCATTACACGTGAAGCCAAGGTACAATAATCCTATTTATAAATCTGAATTGAATTTTGCCCAAACAATAAATCTCAAGAATATGTACCTTTTCAATAAGAATCTGAATCGCACAGTGATGTTTCTCTTTTATTTTTTTGGTGTTTGTTGTACCCAGATAAAAATAATTGAAGTCTTTATATACAGTTAACTAAGTTAGGGTTTCGTTTTAAAAATATACAATTACAAACTTACCCTTCATAAATATTTTATAATTCATATTATTTTTAATTTAAAAAGAATACAAGCTTATTCTTTTTAAATATTTTATTAAAAATTTATTTATTTTTACTCAAAAAATTACACTAATTTCTTTTAAATACACATATTAGAATTAAAATTTCTCTCAACATGCCCAAAACCCCACTGACACATACTGATTTAATTTTAAAGCCAAAGGTACAAAATAAGCCCAAACGACATACCAAAGGTTATGAAAACCAAATCAGGGTTTCAAGGAACCAAACCACCAAGGACCAACACGAAACACATCGAAAAAATCATCGAAACAAGCCGGAAAAACACGGGGTATTACAATATATGGAGCAAAAAATAATGGAAATTATTTTTATATGTGTATGCCTTTTAATTTAAAATCTTACACTTATAGTTCGGAATATTGTACGTGAATTTGGACTATTCGTAAATTATTCAAAAAGTTCCAAAATAAGTCTAAACGAGTCTCATTTATGCACAATAATTCATTTTCATATGATATTAACTTTTTTGTATTTTTAAATTTAAATATATATTATTCTAATTGATTGAATTCCATATAAAAAATACATTAAATATCATGAGCTTTTTAATAATTGTTCTTTATTGTCTATTGAATTCGAATTTATTTAAGTCAAACTATATAGTTCGGATTTCTTTCGAGTTCGAACTTAAACTTAATTATGTTTATCAATTTGCAAAAAATATTTTTGATTGTTTATCTTTATGAGATCGATAAATTTTATTAGAAAAAAAAAATATAGAGAGAGAAAGTTAGAAAACCGGTAATAGTTAATAGAAATAGTGTATTCTTTTTCATATGTGAAATTTAATTATGTGGATTTTTGTTAGTGAACTTGTTGGACGTACATTCAAGAAATGACAATAATTTAAAGATAAATAATAGTTCATGAATCAGGAAGAAAAAAAATGAAGAACTATGGACTAGGTAACCAAAACACATATAGTTGAAGGAGCTTAAAATAGATTTAACCCTATAATTTTTCCTACGTGAAATTCATTTTATAATTTTCTATTAGTTAACGGAGCTTGAGAGGTTGAGTGCACATTATTAACAGACATCCAAAGGGAGATTTAAAATAAAGTTTTTTTTAGTTGAGAAATCAGAAAGAGCAAAAATAAAATGTAGAGACCCGAAGTATAGTTAAAAGACCTAATACTTAAGGCTTTTAAATTCGGAGATGCATGACAACATCCTACTGTAGATAGATGTGGAGGAATCATAACATGTTGTGGAACTGCTATACATAATGGCAATTTGTATTTAAGGATAGGGTTCGATTGTCACCAAATTTGTTGCTAGATAATGAATTATGACCTGAAAAAAAAACATACTCTAATCAAGAAACTTTGACAGCTACGATTATAGTATATACAAAAATTAAATCAAATTGGCAAATTCAGCTCGACATTATTAAAAAAAAAATCAATTTAGTTTGATTTTAAAAGTTAAATAACTCAAATTCACTTTTACTACAAGCCGAACTAAAAAAAACTAATCAGTTGATTCAGTCCCATTCGATTTGAAATACTTTAAATCAGTTTGATATTAAGAAAAAAATCAAATTTTTAATTTGACTAGTTTCGCATTACGTGCTATGCACGTGGCTCGTAACGTAACTCCTCAATGAACATATTAATAAATTTATTATAATTATATCAATTTTTTATTTATAATTAATATTAAATTAGTTAAGAATTTTTATAAAAGTAAATAAATATAATATATTCGGTTATTAAATTTTCTTCTTTTTGTTTTATAATAACCATAATTAAATAATTAATTTAATTTTATTAATAATATCTTTAAAAATAATAAGATAGAAATTTAAATAATAATATATTGACCAAATAAAGTATTTTAATTTTGTAGTTCAATCAAACTAAAAGATAGGTATTCCTATTAATTTGGAGAGAATTTAGCTTTTTTTACATACTAAAATTTGAATTGGAGATAATTTAGCTACCTATTCTAATTAGGACTTTAATTACAATAGTGATTAATTAAATACCTAATTAGTTAATGACTATAAAACCTTTATTTAGTAGTAAACTGAAAAGGATTATTCAGTAAATTTGCTTGTCCCCCCATCCGTGCTTTTATATATAGTATAGATAGATAGATAGATATAGATGGATTAGTTCGGTTCAACTGAATGCAGATTCCTAGCTAGGAATGCCTCTCTAGTGCTTAAAGTTGCTTTGTACTGATGCCCTGAAAACAATAATTGCATATCCATTCTAAGGCCGTTCCCCATTTTAACCCATTCCATGGCATACATAAATTGGTAACATGCTATAATGGGATGTCTTTAATACACCCTGACCACAGAGACAACATTTGGGTTTATCATCTATAAGCAGATGCACTCAGTATGCCCTACACCCATTGGAATCATGGTGGAGCTTTGATGTAACAAGCTACCCAACACATTTCTCATCTGATCATGATTCTGGGCGGCCGCAGAGTTGCATTGCATTCTTCGGGTGTGCAAATACGTTGAAGGACTAAAAGTTCTACTGTTTAGAGACATTTGCTCATAAACATACAACGAAAAAGTTGGATAACCCAGATTACGATTCCATTATGTTATTCACCACATCTAGCTCATCCAATCACAAAATGGGTGAGTGACTGCATACCTTATCAGAAAAGTAAACTCCACGGACGGAACGAGATTCAGCAAGACCTAGAGTTGTGAGAAGGACCTGCTATAATGACCAATGCGTGCGTGCGCGCGCATCCAGGAACAGTACCGACCACATAAACTCTACCAAACTAGCTACGCACTTTCATTTATAACATCACCTAGAAAATGAGCTATTAGAGAACCATTGACTTCATTCTCTCACACTCTTCACCTGTTGAAACAGAAAAAGGAGCATTGTGCTTACTCCTCCGACCCAAGCATACCTCCATACCACCAACAAAACCCTCATCAAACTAGTTAGTTCGACTTAAAATTTGAAGAAACACGAAGAAATTTAATTGTTAATACCTTTTCACATTCCCAGAATGTTTCCCCACCCTCTCACAGTCTGCCTATGAACGCAAGACTGCTCCTCAGTCATCAGAGTATTAAAATGAGTTCCCACCAAGTACCCAGAATAGCCTTTATATTTTTACAGAAGGAACATAACAGCTTATTTGCTTTAAAAAGAGCCAAATAAACACGCATAATACAGCTTTCGCTACCACATACTGATGTAAGATTTCCATATAAGAACAAGGGAGGTCATAATCTTATTACAATTATTACTGTGACCTAGACCTCATTTCTGCAGAGACATCATAGGGAGACTAGTTCCATTATAGTTCAGTCAACTCAGATGTTTCAGGGTGGTTTACTAACTTGATTTTGTATGTTCTATCAGCAACTATTGACACAAGAATCAAATTCACACTTCATTACATTTGACCTATTTGCTAAAGTCCAACTTGCTGTCTCACTGTTAGCATTTGAATCTTGATGATTAGAACTACTAATGCAAATAACTTTGCAAAATGAATTGATTAGCACAATGAAGCATCTTAGATTTCAAGACATTTACACTACAACAGGAAAATACTGTCTACAAACCTTGCCTTTCTATGCGACCAATAAATTGGTTAGAGGGAAACTCAGGTTGCCAGAAAAACTGTCCGTCCACATTTGAGGGAGCCTTACGCTTTCGAATAGTAGGGACCAATTTCTCATCTTCACCCGTTGCAAACCATTTAACTGGTTGGGACTCAAGGGGGTCATTAGTATTCATACTAGAAGGAAAATACAGCTCCTTGTTTTTTCGAAGAGAAAACTCACTACGCCTGCTTTTATCTTGAGACTTGATTGACTCAACATCTTCATTTTTTTGAATTGAACTTCTTCCCATACTCACAGAGGATTCACTAAATAGACCCAATCCCAACCTTAAGGACAAATCACATTGCATCCCGGGTAATTTCTCATGAGTATTACCCAAATCTGCTTGTGAGATTCTCTTGGCAGCAATTTCAGCACTACCACATGTCAAAAAATTCTTAAAAGAACCTATTTCAGCAGGCTGTGCAGCTGATGAGATGATCGGTGTACCGAAAAATACAGTGTTGGAGTTCTTCTCGGGGACTTGGGAAACCAAATGGGGCTGTTCAATGTGATAGTTATTTCCATAATACAAGGGATAAACTGAACCTGATTTCAGTTGCTTGCTAGTTTCCTTCAGCATCAACTGACTACATCCAGGAGGAATATTCTCATAGAGTAAAGGATAACTGCAAGAAGCAGCTACATTACTCGTCTCAGCCAAATGGCAACTAGATTCTGAAATTGGAAGTCTTGAAGTTACTGCCGTGGTGGCTCTTGCAAACTGGCTGCTGGACTGAACTGGCGATAACTGAGAGCATTGCTTATCATTGGTTTTTTCCGAGACGCTATGCGGTGCAGGCATGGGTTCATGCCCCCTCGAGGTGAGGTAAGTCCTGGGATTACAGTGTCGTTGGCTTCTTGAAGCTCTAACTTGAATGCAGCCGAGATTGAGGGCAGCTAAACAAAATTAGGCAAAAACAGACGCATCGATTTAAACATCTCAATCAAATATATTCCAAAATAAATCAAACTGAGGTTAACCCAGTTCACATTATCTCAAGTTAACTACTAAAGTTAATAACTTTGATATAATTGCTGAATAAAAATTAAAAAAGAACACACGCAAACTTAAAAATTCTAACTTGTATCCAGGAAATGTAAGAAGAGAATTAAAATTTACAGGTTCTCCAAAACAAATCCAATACCTTCTATACAAGGAGGCAAAAGTTGCCCAGTTTCAGTGCTCTCATCTCTACGAATAATGATGTTGATAGCATCATTCACTCTGTCCCATAAAGTTTCCAAGTTCATATACTCTGCCTATAATTAACCCAAAAACACATCATTTCAACACCAAATAGCAAAAGATCCAAAGAATCAGTAAATGAAACAAAGATTACCTCAGAGTTAGCTTTAGAATACATGATTTCCTCAGCTTTTAAAACAACAATAGGAAGCTTCTCTTGCCACTCTTTGTTCTTCTTAGTACTTCCACTATGAGTTTCATTGACAACCCTAATCAAACACACAGCACACAATCACAAAATGCAAACAAAACAAAGATCAAGAAATCAAAAAACAAAAAACAAAAAACAAAAAACCCAGTAAAACCTGAAGATTTGTTGAATGATAGAACCTCTCATGGGTTGGTGTCTGTCGCTATGCCAAGCCCTTCTCACACACTCGTACGGTCTCGGCCCTGGCCTCGGCATCTTCTCTTCTGCAACTGCTTCTCTCACACAATACAGAAAAAGAAGAACACTTTAGTATACCCACTACTGATAACTACATGCGTATTGTCAGTTGTTTTATCAGTCTTTCAAATCAAAGAGAATCAACAAAATTATAGAGTTGCTGCAATGGAGGGGGTTTTCTTATATTATTTGTTACAAAAATAAAATGAGAGAGATGGAGAAAAAGTTGCTTTCTTTATTGAACAAAGGATCACTTTCACCCCTAAACTTGCATCAAAATATCAAAAAAAATCCAAAACTGGAAAACCGGATCACTTATACCCTCAACTTGTGTAAACCGGCTCAAAAAGGCCCCTTTGCTGACGTGGCGCCTTAATTGGAGAGTGAAATTAATACAAATTACAATTAACTCTAATTAATCACACTTAAATATTAATTAATCTAATTAAATTTAAATTAAAAAAATAATTTTTTAAAAAAAATAATTTTTTTTCCTCTCTTCAACAGATTGGCCGGAAAAATCTGTTGAAGAAGAACAGACCCATCTGTGAGTCTGTTCACTGTTCATCAACAGTCCCACAGATGGGTCTGTTCAGAACAGACCCAGCGGTGGGTCTGTTCTTGAAGAACAGACCACTGTCGGGTCTGTTCTTTCAAGGACACACCCACCGTCCGGTGGGTCTGTTCCGTTGGCTCCTCGCCAGAGGAGTGTTACTCCTCATGCGAGGAGCAGGTGGGGAGGAGCAGAGCTCCTCCTCACAGAAGAGGAGCAGTTGCTCCTCACAGAAGAGGAGCAGTTGCTCCTCTTCTCAGGCGAGGAGGAGCTCCTCCTCCTCGCCGGAGACCTATTTTCTAAAAAAAATTAATTTGTTTTGTAAAAATTATAAAAAGGTTCTTCATTTTTTTAGTTAATATTGATTTGATATATAAAGTATTAAATAAAAAGAATTTTTATTATTTTTTTAGTTATTTTAAGTTAAAAGAAAAAATTCAAAAAAAAATTAGGACTATTTTAAATCTTTTTATTATAAAAAATCACTTTGTCAACCAAACCACTATTCAAAACCGTAGAATGTACCTCACTCTCTGAGGTTAGAGTAGGGAGGTGGGTTTTTGACTAAAAATACACAAGTTTAGAGTATAAGTGATCCTATTTTTCAGCTTTGGACTTTTTTGATACTTTGACGCATGTTTAGGGGTGAAAGTGATCTTTTGTTCTTTTTTTATTTGTTTGTTTTCTTTCCCTTCTTTATTTTTTTTATTTCCAAAAACTTTTGCCTTAGCCCAATAATTTAGAGTGAGAAGAGTGATTATTACCAAAATATTTCATTAGCTCATTTATTTCGGTGAATCTTATGTTTGGTCATTTCCTACCAAAATCAACAAAATATTAGTAATACTATTAAGAAAGTTCTTTTTGCTTTTCATTTCTATGCAAGTGGTTAGGTCTTAAAAAGTCTCCCTTCATCGAAGAGAGAGTGATTTCATTCATATTCTAACTTTAAAAAACTATAAATGCTTGAATGCAAATTAATGTGCGCCAAATTTTAAAGTCCTTCGGTCATATTTTATTTGACAAAATAATTAAATTACAATAAACAAAGCAAGTTAATATATGGGCTATTAATCAATCATAGCACTCCAACTTATAGCCGAAAAAAAGTGACGGCGGTGAGTGGCGGTTTCCGGTTGAGTAGTTTGATTTAGTTGGATGGATTAGTGATTTTAGTTTTGATTTGGTTGGATAGATGGTTTGTGTTTGATTTGATTAGATAGATGACTTTACATTTAGTTAAATTGCATTAATTTGATTTTTTTTTATAGATTTTAGGAGTATTTTGGTCATTATATGACAAAAGGGATTTACTGATCCATTAAGTAAATTTAGGTGTTTTAGTGGGAGTTTTTAGAATTCAATAGGCTTAGTGATATGTAGCCCTAAATTGGAGTGTCATAGTTGATTAATAGTATAATAAAGGAGATAGAAAATTACTTACATGTCCTTTTATTATCATTATTAACTAATCTTAAAATTTGAAATACTTTACATTGATATGTCATAATAAATTACATAAGGCTATTGTGTAAAATTAGTAAATTAAATTATATTGAAATTCAAAGTTGCATTGAATATTCACTATTTGTCTTGATAAAATTTAATTTCAAAAAAAGACAGAGATGGAAATTTAAAGTAAAGAAACCATAGTTATGTTAATTTTATTAATTAGAATGCGACACCAAAAACTCCATATTTTATCAAATAGTGTGGGACACCAAGGAGTATGTTTAAATCTGCTACTCCATTCGTTCCAATATAGTTGTCCACTTTGAAAAATTGTTTTGTCCCAAAATTCTTGTCCACTTCCAAAAAGTAACAGTTTTAAAACTCAATTTTCTTATTCTACCCCTATTTAAATTCCACTAATTCAATAAATTGAAAGTGAACTCTACATTAAATAAGGGAATAACAAGAGAAGTGGAGAAAAAATTATAAAATCTATGACAATAATTATATTTTCTTAAACTATGTGATAAAGGCAAAATGGACAATTCTATTAGGACGGAGAGAGTATTTTTTATTATATAGTTTCCACATATCATTAACTAATCTCCACGAGCTTAGAGAATTAGTCATATATTAAACAAGCTTTAAAAATTTAAATTTAAATTTAAATTAATTTTATCGATTCGAGTTTTGAGTAGTTCGATTTAGATTTGCTCACACTAGACCTGTCAATTTTAGACACGACACGATTAAATGATACGACACGACACGACACGACACAAAGTTAAACGGGTTTGAGTTTAATGTGGGCTTGGATTATAAACGGGTCAACCCGTTTATGACATGATTAATTTCTTGTTTAAATGGGATATACACGCCTAATCCGTTTAAACACGTTTAAACCTGGTTAACTAGTTTTAATTATATATCGCTTGATGAGGAAGCGATCTCTGAGAAGGCTCCTACAGGAAGCTCTGATTCCGCCCCAAGATTAGCTGATTGGGCCGAGCGGCATGAATTTCTGAGTCTCCTGAATCCCGTTATATTGACAGAGTGCATAAAGAATTCGCCTATTACTCAAGATATTGATTGGTTTGATGAGAAAAATGTGGCTGATTTGTCGAATCTGCCTTGCCTTCATGGCTTCTCGATTCTCCCCGTCTCTGAAATTGAAATTTGGAGGAAGAATATGCGATTCAACTCAATGAATCACCATCTTCACTATGTCCAAGAAGGTCATATTGCTACCACCATTAGAAGTCTCATAATCGATCAGAGTAGAAGATGTAGAGAAGGGATTCGACATATTTACATTCATCCCTGAAAGCTAAAATCTAACTTATAGTAGCCATGAATTTCAAAATCAAAATAATAGAAAATGAACCCATGAAAAGAAGCCAACGATTAGAAGAGAATTTAGGAGATTTGGAATAAAATGTATATCTCAAATTTTTGACAATAAAAACATAAATAAAAACATAAAAATGAAAGATGAGCAAAGTGAAACGTAATTTTGCAAGCGAGATTGACGGACTGTACTTTTCAAATTATTTTAAGCTTTGACTGTGTCACAACTAATTTTTTCTAAATTAAATTATCAAAGAAAATTTAATTTGATTTGTTAATTTGGTTAATACTCAATAATGCACACATTAAACCCACCGGAAAATCATACAATACAACCGTTGTACTATATCATTTGTACAACAAAATAATAATGCGGTAACTATGTGAGAACCCACCTCTCTCTTTATCTCTGTTTGGGGTGCTATTTATTATGAAGGGGCCAACACTAAATTTTCTATTAGAGTGTGTTTGGATACATGGATTTGAATTTGGAATTTGGATTTCAAATTTTACATTTTAAATCCTACATTTCAAATTCATGAATTTCAAATCTATTGTTTGGATGAACAAAAAAATTTAAACTCTCCATATATATAATATTTAACTAATAATTAATTTTCTATTTTCTATTTTTTTAAAAAATATATATTTTTTTAAATAATAATTTAAAAATGTATTTTTTTTACATCGAACCAAACTATTTTGTTTTTCAAAATAAAAAAGAATCAAAACTTTGAAAGTAATAATTTTATCAAAGAATATTGAATTGGTTAATTTTTTTTGTTTGGTTTATATTATAATTTAATTAAATTTTTTATGTTCAAAATCGAACCGAAAAACAATTTTTTTATAAAATTAAATTTATCTGAACAATTCTGTTTTCATTCTTTTAAAATAAAACCAAACCAAAATTTTGAAAGTAATAATTTTTCAAAACAAAAATTTTCCAATTTTATTAAATTATTTTTAAATAATTTTTAAAATTAATCCGAATAATTTTTAAAAAAATTTCAAAATAAAATTTTCAAACTTTTTTTTTCACGAAAAAGGAGCTTGCTCCTCCTCTTTAGAGGTATTTGTCGCCGCCCTCCGATAAAAAAAAATTTCTCAGGAGGAACCTGCTCCTCTTTCTAGGTATCCGCCACAGCCCTCTGACATATTTTTTTTCAAATATTTTGGAATTCTTTTTTTAGAAAAATTATAAATATAAAAAACTTTCGTCGGGGGTGGCGGTGGATATCTTAGAATCTCCTACTCAGAAAAAAGATTTCGTCTAACGGCTGCAGGGGGTAACTCGAAAGAGGAGCCAGAAAGAGGAGCCTGATCCTCTAAAAAAAATTCGGAAAAAAATTTATCGGAATTTTTTTTGGTCTTACGGGCATAGCGGGTACCTCGGAAGAGGAGGAGCCTGATCCTTCAGAGAAAAAAAATTCGGAAATTAATTTTCAAAAAATATCTGTGGATTAAAAAATTCGAAAAAAATTGTCGAAAAAAAAATTCGGTCGAATGCCGACAGCGGGTACCTCAGAAGAGGAGGAGTTTGATGCTCCGGAAAAAATATGTGGATTAAAAAAATCGGAAAAAAAATTGGCGGAAAAAAATATCCGTCAAACGCCGGCAGCGGTTACCTCGAAAGACGAGGAACCTAATCCTTCGGAAAAAAAATTCTGAAATTAATTTTCAAAAAATATATCTGGATTAAAAAAAATTGCCGAAAAAAAAAAATTTATCGAACGCCGACAGCGGGTACCTCGGAAGAGGAGTCTGATCCTGCGGAAAAAATTTCGAAGAAAATATGTGGATTAAAAAAATTGTCAGAAAAAAACTTCCGTCAAACGCCGGCAACGGTTACCTCGGAAGATGAGGAACCTAATTTTTGAGGAAAAAAATTCCGAAAAAATCGAAAAAAACTCCGGAAAAAATCAGAAAATAAAATCCGGAGAAATTTCTGTCGGACGGCGGCCGCAGGTTTCTCAAAAGAGGAGGAACCGAATCATTCAGAAAAAAAATTCCGGAAAAATTACCGTTAGACAGCGGATATCTCGGAAAATGAGAAACATGCTCTTTCCCTAAAAAAAAAATTTCGAAAAAAAAATTCGAAAAAATATTAGCCGGATAAAATTTTTATTTTTTTCTCTATTCGAATCGAGTTATAGTCGATTTTCGACTGAATTAATTTAATCGGTTAATTTTTATAATAATAAAGATAATGAAATTATTTGAAATACATAGGTTATAGGAGTTATTTCAAATCCTCAACTTTGTATGTGTTAAAATTAAACTTAGATTTGACTCAAATCCAAATTCAACAAATTTTACAATTTAAATAGAGGATTTTGCTTAAATTCAAATTCAAATCCAAATCCACCCTTATCCAAACGCACCCTTAATAAATTGAGAGTGCCCTATCACTGCCTTCCCCACTCACTCCATTTCTCAAAATGCCTCTGTGACTGCACCCCAGGGCCCTGGCCCATCATCATTTTCTCGACTAAATATCAATTTAACCCTTTAAATAAATAAAATCTTTGAAACCAGTTATTTTTTGAATAAAGGATCAATTCACCCCTTCAACTTGCACGAAATATCAAATAAGTCATTTTTACCGTTTTTGGATCAAACAGACCCGCAACTATACACTTTAGCATCAAAAAAGCCCTTCCCCACTCTCAGCCCCTCGTGTGAGTTACACTCTCCATTTAAAAATGTAAAAAAGCTTAAAATAGTACTTAATTTTTATTTCATTCTTTATATTGGTATAAAATGATTTTGAAATTTCAATTAAATCATTATTTTTAAAAATTTCACAAATCAAATTAACTTTTACATAAAAGTTGAAGGATCTTTCTATGCTTTTTTTATTATTTAATTTAAACCCAGTTCAAAATTAAAAGGAAACTTAATCTAACCTAATTTTGTGAAACAAAGCCCTTAACCCACCTGCCATCCTCTTCAATCTTCTTCTTTTTTCAACCCAGGTCTTCTTTGCCAGCAACCTCCGAGTAGCAACCAGGGTCGTCCTCCAACTGAAGTACAACGAACCTGTACAAGCGGCAACCAACGAACCTGTACAAACGGTAACCTTCTCCACGGCTGCTACTTTTTCTGTTGGTTCTTCACCGTTTACTGTGGGTCCTCCTCGCCGCCGGTCTCCTTCATTTCTTTTGTTTTTGAAAACGACGGTGGTGATGGTGGTAAGTGGTAGGGAACGGTGGCTGGTTCAATTTGTTTGCTTTATGATTTTAATTTTGTTGCTAGTGGTTTGCTGCTCCCAATTATTGATTTTTTTCTTTTAATTTTTTCTGTTGTTGTTGCTGTTGCTGGGTTTCATGGTGAGGGAGGTGGTGTGGTTGTCGCTGGTGCTAAAACGACGAAGAGTTGCTGGTTGGTAGAATTGAAGAACATGGATCGTGGTGGTGACGAGATGGAGAAGGTGGTTTGTGATTGTGTGATGGCGGCTGTAATCTGATGGAGAAGAAGAAGAAATTAATTAGATTAGGTTTAATTAGATATTATTATGTTTATTTAGATTTAATTAAGATAATTTTGAGTTAATTAAAATGGGCTGATAATTAAGGTTAATTAGGCTTAATTAGACTTCATT
Organism: Mercurialis annua; assembly: GCF_937616625.2. Classification (NCBI taxonomy): domain Eukaryota; kingdom Viridiplantae; phylum Streptophyta; class Magnoliopsida; order Malpighiales; family Euphorbiaceae; genus Mercurialis; species Mercurialis annua. Next base: position 65,851,377 of record NC_065570.1, read on the forward strand.
AGTGTTGATTTAAGATTAAATCTGTAATTAAAGGATCCCACTCTCTTTTCTATGTGTTTTTGTGTCAGAGGGGTGATTTTGATGCTAAAGTGCATAGTTGCGGGTCTGTTTGATCCAAAAACGGTGAAAATGACTTATTTGATATTTCATGCCAAGTTGAGGGGGTGAATTGATCCTTTATTCGTTATTTTTTTATGTACAGACTGGTTATATGTTTTTTATTTTTTTAATAATTTCATATAGTAAAATTAATTTAGATAAACAAAAGTTTATTAAATTTTTAAAAACTTTGTGAACTTTTTGAAATAAAAAAATTTTAGTTTAATGACAAAAAAAAACCTTTACGAATTATTATAATTTAAGCCAAGCCTTTTAATTTTTATAATAATAGACAAATTGTATTTTTTGTTGCAATAATAGTCAAACTTAAATTTTGTTGTTGGAAGTTTGGCCACCAATTGTTGCAACTGAAAAATATAATTTGGCTATTATTATAAAAATTAAAAAATTTAATTTAAACTATAACAAGTCGTAAAAATTATTTATTTTCGCCATTAGACCAAAAATTTGAAAGTCGAGTTGAATTGAGTTTTATTTTCGACAATCAAACTATTTAGTTCAATCAAATAATAGAGTCAACTAATAGTAAAAAAATAGTACTAAATGTAATCAAACGTGATATAATTATAATAAATTTAATAAATAAATAAATTGATGGATCACGTTACGAGCCACGTGCGTAGCACGTAATACGAAACTAATATAAAAAAATAGTACTAAGTGTAATCAAACGTGAGAAAAAACAATTAGTAAGTTTCTTTTTTTAAAATTACAACTTAATATGAGGGGATTTATCAATATTTATCTCTAAAAACAATGACACTCACAATAAAATAAATAAATAAAATTTCAAGTAAAGCAATGCAAAATTACATGAAAGAACTAGAAATCAAGTAGAAGAAGAAACGTCCTCTGAGGTAAGATCTACATCTGGCTGATCAGAATCATCATTATCACCGTAGATCTGATCAAGCACCAGAACTAATCCCATTGCAAAAGCAGAATCAACCCCTGGTTTAACACAAAGCCAAAATACATCCTTGCTTAGCATCACATTAGTTGTAGGGTCAACTTTTCTTTTAATCTCAGCCACACAATCTTTTGATAAAGAATCCAAAGATGTATTGTACATTACGCAGCGTCGCCTGGCGTAACTGCCTTCTATTTGGTACTCATCACCTGGATCGCCAAATACATGCACCATTAAATTTGACCGTCCGATGATGCTTGATCTTGATGCTTTAAACACTGGGTCTTGATGATTGTCTTCTTTAATCTCACCTAGATACCCGTCCCACCGTTGATGAAGACTTGGCTTCTGCTTTTGATTGATCATGTATCATTTGATAAAAGGAATATTAAAGATTAAATGAAACTGAACCGACCAAAACAAATTAAAAATCAAACCGAATTAAATAGGTTGGTAACTCGGTTAATTGGGTTCAAATCGACAAAAATATAAGCAATAACTATAAAAGTTAAATCATAATCAAATATATTTAGCCAGTTCAGCTCATTAATCTAAATCTCAAATCAAACCGAAAACTGAAATTTAAAAATCCTAAAATCAAACCGGCCCAATCCAAAGTTACCATCGAACCAACTAAAACTCATTGCTTCAGTCGGTTAATCTCGTCGGTCAAACATTGCTCAACCCTATCCAGAGGTATTCATGTTCACTTTTTTTAAATAATTTATTTATTTACAAAAATCTTACAGAAAACTATCCTACTTTCATAAAATATTTATTCATTCAATTGGCATGATTTTCCATAATATTTATTTTAAAATTATATTTTTTTTAAATTGATCACTCATAAAAATATTATTTTAATTATATATAATATTAATTCATTTTTTATAAAATATAAAATATGGCCTATGCTAAATGTCTAATATTGTGGCGTAAATCAAACTGCGTTTATAAATTTTTATATTTCTAAATTTAAATCTTTCAAACCTAATCAAGTTTTTTTTTTCGATAATTGAAAGGGGGAGCGCTTGTAGGAGAAAACAAACCATACAGTTTGCTGCTCAATGCTTTTACAGTTTGAGCTATAGGTCATTAGTAATCTAATCAAGTTAAATTAACTGTATTGATTTGGTTTTTGAAGTTAATTTATATCAAAAAAATACACTCAGATATTTTTAAGCTTTTCAAATAGAATGAAGAAAACAAATATATTTTTTAAAGTAAACTAAATTAATTTTTTTGGTTTAATTTTATACAATCTAATTCGCGTTATTCCATTCCCTTCATTAAATAAAAAGATTTTGTATATAAAACAAGGCTCATCATAAAATTATGTTTTTGTAACAATTTAATTCAAATTCAATTATCATGTACCCTTTATAAAAGAATGGCTCATTCACCTAGCTATACGAAACTTTTACGACTTGTGTCAGTTATAGTTAAACATTTTCAACTCACCAGATTTAGCCGTTTTGGAATACTCCGTCTTTTCTATCGCCAAAACCAAACCAAGCCGGATTTATTGCTAGTCTGGCATCCTCGTTAGTCTTTACATGCTAAAACGTCGTCGAATTGAGAATGACATGACACAATATGGTGAGTTGAAAAAGTTTGGTTATAATTGACACAAGTCCAAATGTATTTTTAGGTGAATATACCATTTTTAAATCCATAACTAGTTGATTAATCATATAATTTATAAAATTCATATATATTTGAAAATTACTATAAAATTATTTATAAATAAAAATAAAACATTTAAAGATATTTTGTTTCATTATATTGGAACAAGTATTAGTTTTTATGAGATAAAATGTGATTCTCAAAATGGCTTCAATAATTCAATAACAATAACATCGAACAATTGATTCTGCGAATATCCAAATTATCTCTGTTAAAAAAAAAAAAAAAAAAAAAATCCAAATTATCGTTTATCATATTTTATGACTAAATTTTAATTTATTTAATTTCAATAATTAACTTTTAATTTTATTTTAACTGAGGTTTATCGGCCAATATGCATGTGGCAGCCGAATTTTTCACGTGAAAATTATCTTTTATTTATATTTTCATAAAAAGAGGTCACATGTATTTTCATTTAAGTCAGAAATTTGTAAATCAAATTATCTATATGTAAGTTTTCAATAAAAAAATTTAAAATTCGGCTGCCACATAATTAAAATAAATTAAATTAAATTTGGACACTAGAGCTAAAAAAAATAAACGATAATTTGGATATCTGATGATCAATTACCCCGATAACTTCAAAATAGTGCTTTCATTATAGTAAACTATGTAGGATTGATATTCATCTGAATCCAGCAATATTACTGTGAAGATACAAAAACGAACCTTACGAAGGAGGGAGAGGAGACATTTGCCGGTAGCATCCATGAGAACGAGTTCATCCTTAGACTCGGAATCAGAACCGTAAGAATCAAACCGGAAAACGATTTGGCCATCGGAATTATAGACAAGGAAGGCATCTCCGGGAAAGAAAACAGACGTCTTGTGTACTGTAAGCTCTGTTTCCACTTTGAAGCAGAATTTCTCATCCACAATTATTGCTCCGCTCATTATTAACTTATTCTTCACTATTAAGCAGCTATGTTTTCTTTTTTAAGAGAATCTGATTTGGTTTTTGTTTGAAAGCTTTATTTTGAATTAGAAAAAGAAGTAGATAGAAAGTGGGTGCTGTTTTTGCAAATTGTTTGGGGCCTATTTTTTTTATTGTCGTTGTGTGTATGTGGGTCACTCTCTCTTTCTCTCTTTCTCTCTAATGTGTGTATATATATAGAGTATATTAAGATCGGCTAATGGCTAAAATGCATAAATGGGCAAGCGTGAAAAAAAAAAAAAAGAGTTAACTGCAAATAAAATTATAAATTTTGACGTAATTTGCAATTATAATATGAAGTTTAAAATTTGACAATGTTAGTGATCAATTTTCAGTTTTTGACAAATTAGTACACCGACCAATCATACAACAACATATGGGTGTATATTGCAATGTCCACGTTAGTAGTTCTTTTAGTTCGGTGTACGTACCAATTTGTCAGAAAACGAAAATTGGTTACTGACATTGTCAAGTTTTAAAGTTTGCGTTATAATTGTAAATCAGGATAAAGTTCGTGATTTAATTTGCAATTAATCCAAAAATAAATATGTTAATTTCCATTTGAAAATTGAAGGTTTGATCATTCACGTCTGAAGTACATTACGTAGCAAAACAAGATGAAAATGAAAATTCTAATAGACGTGTCGGATAATTCTCAACACTTGAATTCAATCTGATCACTGTCATCTTTAAAATTTACATTTTTAAATTTGGTTTAATCACTAAAAAAAATTCACCTTTAACTTCTTTTGCAATTACACCCTAACATAAAAATTTCTCAAATTTTACCCTAATTTGGATTTTTATGTTTCAATTGTAACAACTCAAATTCTAATAAAAATATCGGAAATTCTATTAAAAAATATCGGGAAATTCTCAACACTTAAATGTAACCTAATAATTGTCATTTTTAAAATTTGCATCTTTAAACTTTTATTCTTGTTTCGTATTTTTAGTAGAATAATAATTTAGTTTATTAGTAGTTTTAATATTTTATATTAATTGATCTATGATATATTTTTTTATTTTGTTCTTATTAATAATATTATCTTCTTGGCATACAAAAAAAGATAATTTTAATATTGATTTTTGAAATAGTTAATCTACCATTTATCAGCAATAATAAAAGAAGACTGCTAGTAAATACTAAATGTAGTTTATTTACTACTAGTAAATACCACTTCCAAGCGAATGATTTAAAAATTAAAACGTGCGAGGATTTTGTAGTAGGAACTAGGAATCCTACGATGAATGGTCAACAGGGATGTGCTTGGGTTTCAGACTGCCAGAGTGTACAGTTGAGAAGTGACAACTGGCAAGGAGCTAGGCATTTTGTTGATGCATGCTGTTCTGGCCTTTGACACGTCACAGTCGTCAAGTATTTGGAGCTGTTGGCTTGGCTAGTTGAGTTGAACAAAAGGATAACCATAAGTGGTAGAGATAATATATTTCATTTTCCTCTTCTGGCAAAAAGATAACAATTTTGGATATCAAAATTAAGAAATACTGCTACGGTGGAATCATTCCTAGTTATCAACCATCACTGCAAATGACTTTATCTTCGCACAACCATAACCATTGCCAAAATAATTGATGAGAAAATCAATAGTAATATAATACTCTCTCCGTCCCAATAGAGTTGTCCACTTTGGAAAAAAAAATTGTCCCAAAATTCTGTACACTTTTAAAAAATAACTAATTTTTACACCTAAACTTTTTATATTACTCCTATTTAAAACCACTAAAAAGTAAATTGTAAGTGAGCTCTATATTAAATAGGGGGTATGACAAGAAAAGTAAGGAAAATTTTATAAAATCTATAAACAATAGAGAAATTCTTAGGTAGACTAAGTCTACCACGTTATCCGTAGACTAAACCAATCATGTGATAACAACTCATTAAAATGAGGGTATTCTTGTAATTTCGTTTGTTATTTGCATACACTTTTGAATAATGAAATTACAAGAATACCCTCATTTTAATGAGTTGTTACCACATGATTAGTTCTAGTCTACGGATGACATGATAGAATTAGTCTACCTAAGAATTTCTCATAAACAATAATTGTTTTTCTTAAACTGTGTGATAAAGATAAAGTGGATAACTTTATTGGGACGGAGGGAGTACATAATAAGCAAAACATTTAGTTCGAAACAAAATTTAAAGAATTAGAAATTTAAAACATCACCAAACTCGCTTATTTTCCATACATCATATAGAAAAACATTATATTGATAGTATTGAATATTTTTAAATCTAAGCCTGTCTTTATTTTTATATTTCAAAATGATCACTTTAATTTTTAAGGGTTAAATGAGATGTACGAAATTATAGATTATAATATCACAAATAAATAATATAAAGTAAATAGAATCTTGTTTTCATGGCTAAATATTGAAAAAATCAACTAATCTGCTCAACGAGTTTGATAAATATATACTTCTTCCGTTTTATTCTAATTGAACAAATTTTATATTTTTAATGTCCCATTCTATTTGAGAACTTCTATTTATAGAATACTTTTCACACTACTTTTCTTCTTTTGCCCTCCTCAATTAATGCATTTTAAAAGCATATTTTTAAAAAGTAGTGAAGCATTTAATGTAATATGAGGATATAAAAGTAAAGTTACTAAAATTTCTTAAACAATGTGCAATGAGAATTTTCTCAATTAGAATGAGACAGAGGTAGTAAGTTGGTTACTGACATTGTCAAGTTTTAAAGTTTGTGTTATAATTTTCTTTCTCAAGTTTTAAAGTTTGTTTTTGTCCGTGCTTTTATTTAATATTTTTTATTTAAATTATCTATAAATAAAATAAATTACTCCTAATTAACTATTATTTTTCGACAAAAAAAACTACTATTTCAATAATTATTTGATATTTGATATTTGATATTTAAATACAATCTATAATTATAAAAATAATTATTAATTAAATAAATATAATATTGTGACAAATCACACTATAAGCCACGTGTGAAACACGTAAAGCGACACTAGCTAGTCGATAAAAATAGGGGAATGATCTAGAAAAACTCCGAACCTGAAAATAGAGAGCATGGTCGTAAAGAACGCCAAAAGAGATCTTCAGGTGTTCATTTCGACGTTCAAATAAATATTTAGCGAAGAAAAAAATAAACAAGAAAAAAAATAGAGAATAAAAAAAAGTACCTTAGGATTTTTGATAAAATGATATATATAGTATATTTCTTCTCCTTTACCCGTGCTTCCATGGTAAAATTTCATATTTTTTAGACTGAGCTGACCTTTTCAATTATTTTAGTAGAAAAAATGTGTGTTGAGCGTAGATGATGTGGTGTGTGTATCTTTTCTTGTCAAAGAATCGTCTGTGGCCTCCTTAACTAACATGATCTTTCTAACTTTCTTTGCAAGTAATATAATTCATACCTCAATCTAGACAGTGTTTTTAATGATTCTGGTCGAGACATAAAACAATCCAGGACTGTAAGTGTCCTTAACATATTATCGTGGGCCTATGATCCTGGTGATACTGTTTTGCTATAATTAATATATATATTTTTTTTAAAAAAATTAGTTCAATTGTTCGGTTTTTAAAAGAGTCCAAATCAAACTGAACACCAAAATTTATCTAAATAAAAACGCGACCAGACCTTTTTCACTTTAATCTTTTTTCAGTGAATTCTAGTTCCGTTTAAAAAAAGGGAAAATTGATTTATCAATAAATAAATGAACGAAGGATCACTTTACCCCCTAAACTTGGCAAAAAATATCAAAAACGTCCAAATTGAGAAAACCGTATCACTTTTAACCTGAACTTGGCAAAACCGGCTTAAAACCCCCCTTATGCTGATGTGGCATTTAATTGGAGAGTGAGATTTTAAATTTTAAAATTAACTCTACCTAATTATACTTAACTCTAATTAATCTAATTTAATTAAACATACTAATTAAAGACTTAATCCTAATTAACCTAATCTAATTAAATTAAACATCCTAATTAAACACTAAATCATAATTAACCTAATCTAATTAACTCAAGACTCTAAATCCATATACCATCGATTTTTCCGACCAACCTCCGGCCTCCGTCTCCAACGGAGACAGACTGATCTCTGTAACAGAGATAATCCATATGGGTTCATCTCTGTTACAGAGACAATCATCATCTCTGTAACAGAGATGAACCATCGTCTCTGTAAGATGGGTTCGTCTCTGTTACAGAGACGAGACGACGAGCTTCAGAGAGAAGCTCGTCGTCTCTGATGGGCAGCTGCCGGAGAAGAAGTCCGGCAGCCGCTCATCTCTTTAAAAACTAATTTGTTTTTGTAAAAAGTACAAATTAGTCCTCTTTATTTTTAATTAAAATTGATTTAATATATAAAGTTTTAAAATAAAAAGATTAAATAGTTTTTTTTAAATTATTGTGTTAATTTAAAAAATCAAAAAATATTAAGCACCTATTCAAACTATTTATCATTAAAAACCACTTTCCAAAAAAAACCACTATAAAAAAACCGGAGAGTGTACCTCACTCTCTAGGGTGAGAGTGGGAAGGGGGGTTTTTGTACTAAATTTGACAAGTTAAGGGTAAAAGTGACTCAGTTTTGCTAATTTGGACGTTTTTGATACTTTGTGACAAGTTCAGGGGGTAAAGTGATCCTTTGTTCATAAATAAATAAATTAATTCTATAATTAAAATAAAAACACGTTGTTGGATCATTTTTAGTACGTACCATGACCAAAACCAAAGAGGGAAAAGTCAGCAGCAGCATTCAGCAAATCAAAAACACTCTCAAATCCTCTCTCTCTCCTTTTCGCCACGGACACTCAACAAACAAACAGATCAACGTTTCAAATCCGCATTCCGACACACACACTCTCTCTCTAATGTACCAGCTCCGCATTTAGCGTGATCCAATGTCACCGTCACAAGCAACACCAGACTCGCCCTGGGACTGCATGCTACCAGGCCCGCCGTCCCGGAGCAATTTCAATTCCATCGACCTTTCTCCTTCCGGCCTCTTAGCTTTCCCCTCCGGCTCTTCCATTTCCGTCGTTGATTCCCGTTCTCTTCAGCTCATTTCCACCATCCCTCTCCCTCCGCCGCCTAATAACTCCCTTTCTCCTTTCATCACCTCCGTCCGCTGGACTCCGCTTCCTCTTCCTCGTGACCTCCTCTCCACCTCCGCTGATGAATCTTCTCTCCATTCCTCTTCCTCCTCTCACCTCATCCTCGCCGCTGCTGACCGCCACGGCCGCATCGCTCTCATTGATTTCCGCCTCAAATCCGTCCTCCTCTGGCTCGACAATCAGAATAGTTCGTCCAAGTCGGGAATTCAAGACCTCTGCTGGATCCTCTCCCGACCTGACTCCTACATTCTCGCCGCGATTTCAGGTCCTTCGTTGCTCTCTCTTTACTCTACAGCTACGACTACTGCAACAAGCTCCTCCAAATGCTTTTTCAAATACGACGCGTCGCCTGAGTTTCTCTCTTGCATTCGTCGCGATCCGTTTGATTCGCGTCATTTTTGCGTTATCGGTTTGAAAGGCTTTCTAGTATCCATTAAAGTACTCGGAGAAACCGAAGATGATGTCGTTATTAAAGAGCTTAGTATTAAAACTGATTTTAGTGAATTCTCTCGGTTAGAGAAGGATAATACGACGTCGGCTGATGCTGGATCTTCTCCTGCTTCTGCGGTTTTCCCGTTGCACAGTGTGAAATTAGCATTTTCGCCGCAGTGGAGACATATCGTGTTCGTGACCTTTCCTAGAGAGTTAGTTGTTTTTGATTTGCAGTATGAAACGGCGCTGTTTAGTACAACTTTACCTAGAGGCTGCGCTAAGTTCTTGGATGTGTTGCCTGATCCTTGCAATGACTTGCTTTATTGTACTCATCTTGATGGGAAGCTCAGTATCTGGCGCCGTAAAGAGTAAGTTCTATTTAGCACCTGCAAATTTATTCCCTTAATTATTGGTTGTGATTATTTGTAAATATGATTTGCATACATTTATTGCATATGTGATCACAGTGGAGAGCAGTTGCATATAATGTGTGCAATGGAGGAGTTAATGCCTTCAATCGGCACACCTATGCCTCCTCCGTCGGTTCTAGCTGTGGCCATTTCCCAATCGGAGTCCACTCTCCAGACGGTTGCTAAGATGTACTCCGATGTACCTAATACTCCTTCAGCTGACATTAAGGATTTGGACAATCCTTTCGACTTCTTCGATGATACTCTTCTTCTTTCTAAGACGCATTTGATATCCATTTCGGATGATGGAAAAGTATGGAACTGGCTTTTGACTGTTGAAGGGACGGGTGACACTGATAAGAGAAGTGTTAGAGACTTGGCTGTGGCTTCTATTGCCAATGAAATGCCTCTTTTAGGGGCCAATGGTGATGGTCTTGCTCCAGAAGCAGGAAAGCAACTAGATATTCCAAGTGGCAGTAAAACCCGCCCTTCATCTATTCTCAGCCAGGCTAGCATCTCATATAAGGTTAGTGAATAGACTTTTTTTCTTTGATGTAAATCTATATTAGTCGTATGGTCCTGATTCTGATGTAGACAGTAATCCAAGAGTCTAAAACTGTTAATTCAACAATGTGAACTTATGATTTTGGAGGTTTAGCTACATCTCGCCGAGTTTCAATTCATAATCAAAAATGTACATTTGTCTTCTTGTTTTGATTGGTCAATGACTAAAGGCTATCCTAGTGAAGTTCAATATTTTAAATCCGCCACACAGTGGTAGCTATCTTATGAATATCGCAATAATTGATCCTCTCCACATTCATTGGGTTATAAATGCTTACTTACGTGACAAGCATTGATGCAGATCAGCCTAGTTGGACAGCTGCAGCTTCTTTCTTCAACAGTAACAATGTTGGCTGTGCCTTCTCCCTCTTTGACTGCTACTTTGGCTCGTTAGTTTCATCCTTACTCTTATTTCAGTAATCAGAATTATAGTTTCTTTAACAGTCTGGAGTTTGTATCTTACTTTTATTTATAATTAGGACTTTGGTTAATGAGGTAATATAAATACCTTGAAGGTGGAGGAAACCTTCCTGCTGCAGCTGTTCCCCTGGTTGCTTTGGGAACTCAGAATGGAACAGTGGACATCGTGGATGTTTCTGCCAATGCTGTTGCCACAAGTTTCTCAGTTCATAATGGTACAGTTAGGGGATTACGGTGGCTTGGAAATTCTAGACTAGTTTCATTTTCTTACACTCAGGTATAGATGCTTATCTTAAATTTATATTTTCTAGAGGAATAACTTTCATTTCGTTTCTTTTGTTTTTTTGCTTATTTTCTCATCACACTCTTGCTCTTGTATCTCAGGTGAATGAAAAAACTGGAGGTTATATTAATAGGCTCGTGGTAACCTGTGTTCGAAGCGGCCTTAAAAAACCATTTCGGGTTTTACAAAAGCCAGAACGTGCACCCATTAGAGCTTTACGGACTTCTTCGTCTGGAAGGTTATCTTGATACCTGCTTTTCGTATTTTTATTTTATATTTTGTTTGCTATTTGATATGTAATTGACTTGGACTTCTACTTGATCTGCTGAATCTGTCTTTCAAGTATTACCTCTTTCCATGTTTCTTATCTAATCTTCATTATCCATTTTTATTCTTGACTTTTATTAATAGCTTAGACCCACGTTCTAAAATTTTCAGGTATCTTCTTATTTTGTTTCGTGATGCGCCTGTGGAGGTTTGGGCAATGACAAAGAGTCCTATTATGGTACATTGGCTGAAATCTTCTCTTTTCAACTAGCATTTTTTATTCGTTGTTTAATTTTCTTTTTTAAGAATTTTTTTTATCTAGTGGTGATTGGCCTCATGTACTTAATTGGTAAATAATGGTTCAAGCATGGGGGTTAATGCTAGACCAAGTAAATGCTTTAAATGTCATGTTATCATTTAACCTTTTGAGATAAGATTACTCTGAGGATGCAGTTGTAGTAATGATTTTTTTGGTAGCCAACATATCTATCTTGTCATATATATTATGTTTTTGAAATGAACTTATAAATTCTATTTATAAGAAGAGATCTAACCCATTTTCTGTACCTTCTCTTGGTTGAAATGTGTTTATTAAGTTGATGACTCAAAATGGCTTCAATTTTGTTATTACAACGGAATTTGTTGATGTGAGGGATAAGGTTTTAGAGCTGTTGTGGTCACACATAGCCTGCTACTGAACAATTGTTTGTATGAATGCTAGGTTGCTTTGAAATTTTAGATGAAGTCCATTAACTGTGAATAGGACATTATATTACGTTCTCATGTGTGACGATTGTTTTTATTCTTCACATGTAATGTGTCATCATGTCATAATTTGTAATGGGTATTTCTTGTTATTTACATGGAACTGCACTTAGCTCATATTCTCAGTCGTAATGCAATTAAAAAAATTGTGCGATATTTTTTTCGGAGAAAAAAAATAAACTTCTGTAGATTTTTACAGTTTGCTTTTCTTCTAGATAATTATTATGCTTTATACGTCCATGTAGCTTAGATCATTAGCTCTTCCATTCACGGTATTGGAATGGACTCTGCCAACAGTTCCCCGGACAGTTCAAAATGGTCCATCTAGGCAATTTTCATGGTCATCTAAAGATCAACAACCGGCAGCACCAGATGGAGCATCTCCCCCAAAAGCATCTGCATCTGAATTGAGTGAGTTCTTTTAATTTCTTTTATCTCTTTTCAAAAAAGAAAAAGAAAAAATCAGCTACAATCAGATTTAGTGAATATCTCTTTCATAATCTGTATTTTTTTTGAAAGTATTTTGTTCATGAAACTGGTTCTTTATGGTGCAGCAGCAGCAAGCTCAGATGCTTCTCAGGATGATGTAGCAGAAAGTTTTGCATTTGCACTTGTAAATGGCGCACTGGGAGTTTTTGAGGTTCATGGAAGGAGGATTCGTGATTTCAGGTATTATTTCTAAATCGATTGAATTAGGGTTCTGTTATGCACAGCTTTAGTGAAAAGGAAAATTTATCTAAAAGGAGTTTTGACTTTAGGGTTTCTTGTCATACAATGGCTACTTTGCATTCAGAAGTTATCTTGCTGCACCTGGATTTCGCTTACATACTCCAAATGCATTCTTTTTGTGGAAATATTAGATGTAGCTATTTTTAGGATTGTGATGCTAGTTTTGTTGGAATAGATGATGTACTTGCAGGTCACTAATAATTTATGAGCAGTTTTCCCATTTGAGAGGTTATAAATCTATCATTTTGTTATGATTTATTGTTTGCATGCAGGAAGTAAATGTTTACTGTAGAAGATAGAACAAAATACCTTGCTTATGAAGCTTGAATGACATTGTAAACTCTATAGGTTCTTATGTAGGACTGCAAACTATTGTTTGAACCATTTTATGCCCTTTCCTTATAGCTGACACATCAAACCCTCTTTTCGATAAAAAATGGAAGCCAAATGAATGGGCACATATCTTTGCCATATGCAATGCCTCAATCACAGGAAATGGACTCTATAGGTTCTTACCTACCACTGCGAACTATTGTATGAACCATTTCATGCTCTTTCCTTATAGGTGACACATCAAACCGTCTTTTTGATCAGAAGTGGAAGCCTAAGAAATGGACAATTATCTTTGCTATATGCAATGCCTCAATCACATGAAAACTGGGAACAACATAAAAATAATTAAAGTGACATGAAAGTTGATGCTTTGTTAAAAGTTCAACGAATAGAGTTGGCAATGAGGGTTCCTGAGGGTTAGGTTGGAACCTAACCTTTTGTAATGACATCGATTTGTCAAGAATATGGAACCTGAATCACTTGGTTTCTTCATTTAGCTCTTGTTGTAAACTTATAGAAATTCTTTCTTTTGACCTTTAGTCATTATGATTTATCATTGATCAAATGTCGTTATTGTTTCCTCTGCCGTCTGCCCTTTATGCTACATGGCTGAAAATTATATCTTGGTCACATTGGCTCATGTGACTTTTTGTGCTTTCTTTGTAGACCAAAATGGCCTTCTTCTTCATTTGTTTCATCTGATGGACTGATTACAGCCATGGCTTACCGATTGCCTCATGTCGTATGTATTGCATTATCTTATCTTTCATTCATTATTCTTCTTGATTAAAAACTTAGTTCTTCCAAAAGATTTGTTAAGAGGCTGGTTTACAATTTCTCAGGTTATGGGTGACAGGTCCGGGAACATACGCTGGTGGGATGTGACAACTGGACATTCTTCATCATTTAACACTCACAGAGACGGAATCCGGAGAATCAAATTTTCACCTGTTGTTCCTGGAGATCGTAGTCGAGGGCGTGTTGCAGTGCTTTTTTATGATAATACCTTTTCCGTATTTGATCTTGTAAGCACAAGAAATTGCTATTAGTTGCTTGTCGTTCCATTGTATTTGATTTGCATGTGCATGCTATGCAGCTGGTGATGTGCTATATATTCGATTATCTGCTGAGAAATTTGTTGTTACCTCTCTATATCTCAGTATATTAAAATCCATTGCACATGTTAGTGTTTTTGTGTGTGTATAATTAACTATATGTTTTCTGAATTGCTTTTGGTACGATTTTGTAGTTAATGCATATTGATTTTATTTATTTAGATCCAAATATCCATTTGATCCTGATACTTACATTACATGTTCTCAAACTGCAGGACAGTCAGGATCCATTAGCCAATTCGCTTTTGCAACCTCAATTTCCTGGAACTCTTGTATTGGAGCTTGATTGGTTGCCTGTGCGGACAGACAAAAATGACCCTTTGATATTATGCATTGCTGGAGCTGATAGTAGCTTCCGCCTCGTTGAAGTTAATTTGTAAGTACCACTTTTAGATGAGCTCATAGATTCCTTTATATTTTATAAATATGAAAGAGTCTCCAAGACATGTATCATGTTTGACTGTATGCAAGAGTTTCCATGATTTGATAATGGCAAAACCCATACGGAGGCCCCTCTACTTTACCGGTTTTGTTTGAGAGGTCCTTACCCCAAAGTTTGTCACGTTAGAGTCCCTGTACTTGACAAAATCTCAATTATAACACCCTTACATGGATTGAAAATGGCAAGTGTAATCACTCTCGTTATGTGAGACTGAAAAAAAAATTAGTATGGTTTTTTAAACTTTTAATCCCCATAAAATACACATAAAATTAAAGGACCTCAAGTAAATTTTCTTCTTTCTTCTCCAACATTTTCTCCAAAACCAGTAGATTTAACAATCTCAAACAAAGCCAATCATTTGAAATCAACCAAAACCCAGAAACAAAAACATCAAAATTAAACAAAAGGACCAAAACTTTCAACTAATAAAAAGCAATTTACACCATGTTCTTAGCTGTTCTTCTGATTTTGCTGCTTTAGGGATTCATCCCTTTGTTTCTTTTGTTTTCATCTTTTTGCTGGTAAGAGCAATAAAGACTTTGGTTTTTTTCTCGACCAAAAAATGAAAAACAATTAATACCCATAAATCACCCACAAATAAACAACCCAACAAAATTAAAACTAATCAAATGCAGATAAAATTAATCAATGCCCAGAAACAAGAACACGATCGAGAATTGAAGGATCTGAGAAAATAAAAAAAAACAAAGCTACGAGGAAGACCGGTGGTTGGTGAGAATATCTTCGGTTGTGTCTAAGCTACGAGATTACAAAGACGAACTTAGTTGATGTTGGAAATTTCCTATCCCGCTGCTGTTGCCTCTAGAAAACGCCCCCGCTGCCGTTGCCTCCAGAAAACGCCGCCGCTGCCGTTGTCACAAATGAGAAAATGGCGTGCCTCTGTTGTTTTTGTAATCAAAGGAAATCTTCGATGATGAAACAAAATTAATTTAGATCAACTACGCTTTGGTTCATATTTTAGAAAAAAAAAGCTATGACTGCTGGGTTGGATAATTAGTTTCTTTAGATTAGGTTTAGTTAAGGTATGAAAGGAAAAATGGGTCTGGTTAATCGGCCATCTGAAATGGATTTTGGAAGTTTTTTGGAAAAAAAATGGAATTTTAAGCTTAAATGTTAGAGAAGTATGAAGAAGATGATGGAGAAATATTAATTTTGCCATCAAAGTTATTGTATTTTACCATTTTTTATTAAATTATAATTTTATATAAAATAAATCCTTAACTTGTGATGCCACGTGGGCATCAATAAATAGGAGGAAATGCCATGTCACCTTTTTCCGTTATTTAACGGAGAGTGAATTACACTTGCCATTTTCCATCCACGTAATGGTGTTATAATCGGGATTTTGTCAAGTATAGGGACTCGGACGTGATAAGCTTTGGGATAGGGGCCTCTCGAACAAAACCGATAAAGTAAAGCGGCCTCCGCATGGGTTTTGCCTTTGATAATCTAGATCAGATATTTTTAGATGTACTTTTGGACCTATAAAAGAAGGTGATACTGATATTAGCAGTGAACTTTGTATGCTATGTTCAGTAGCGGATCCAAACAAATTTCATAAGGTGGGCAAAAATATAAAGTGTATATATATATATATATTTTATAATTAAATAGAGGTGAGTAAAATAAAAAAAATTAACGCGGGCAAAACTAAGTTATTAAATTTTATATTAATAGTATTATTTGAAAATTTTAATTTATAAGATGGGCATTGCTCTCCATACGCTCTATGTAGGTCTGCCCATGATGATGTTCATGCTTGATAAGCTTTGGTAGGGGGCAGTTGGGTGTTATTAGGGAGTGGAGTAAATTAATACAAGCATGGATGTGGTTCTTCATATAAGCTAGGGGTTCATGTGGTCTGATGTAGCATGGCTCTGATTTAAAAGAAAGCCGAGAATAGTTAGGGCTGTAAACGAACCGAGGCGGGCCGAGTTTTGAGGTGTTCATATTCAACTCGTTACATCATATGTTCGGTTCATGTTCATTCGAGTTTTGAATAAGGTGTTCATGTTCGGTGCATTTAAAATTTATAGTGTTCATGTTCGGTTTGTGTTCGACTTGTGTTCGTTTGTTTAGCTGCTAAATGAACAAGTTCGTGAACGAGCTCGCGATCAACTCATGAGGGTATTAAACGAGCTCGTCTGTTTAACAACTAAACAAATGAACACGAACACGAAATGAAACTATGTAATTTTGCTGTTTTTTTCTATCAAAACTGCATAATTTTGTTTAAAATAATATAGCTTTAATAGAATAAAGTATATTTAATTTAAATAAAACTAGCTAGTTCGCAAACTTTATATCGAGTTCCTATACTCCCATACAAGCTCTTAAACGAGCTGTTCCGTGAACATAAACGAGCCGAACACTGCTATGTTCATGTTCAGCTCGTTTAAATAAATGAACATAATATCAAGCTCGACTTCGGTTCGTTTATAATGCGAATGAACACGAACCGAGCTCTTATCGAGCCGAACGCCTAGGTGCTTGTGAGAAGCTCGGTTCGTTTACAGCCCTAAAAATACTACTAAGATGCGGACAATTAATTCATGTTTACTAATTTTTTGTGAAGTTATCAATTGTATTGGCTGCTGAGAAGGACATAGAAACTGAAGCTGGTAAATTAATTTGCTCTATTGTACTGTTTATTTTTAACTTTATTTCCAAATTTTGATTTGTCACATTGTTGCAACTTGGGTTAATTGTTGATGTCATGTCTTAGGGTTGAAACATGTCTTACTTCCTGCTCCAGCTACTGTGTCAATGATATTACTCTTGAGTGTTAACTTATGATGAATCTTTTGTTCTCTGTGCCATGTTCCATAAGATTAGTGTCAGAGGATGATCTCTTCCTTAAAAATCCACTTATTTGTAACCATTAATGCTAATTAGCTTTTATGTAATTTAGTGTGTTCATGGTAAATTTTGTTTCATCAACTCTGCTGAAGTATTTGTGCTGTTCTATCTATGCAGAAACGATAAAAAACTTGCCTATGGAGTGCAACCTCGAGCTATTAAAGAAAGATTTAGGCCTATGCCGATATGCTCTCCTATACTGTTCCCCACACCACATGCCCTGGTTATTTTTCTGCTTTTCATATTTACTTTTGTTTATTTTGATTAGAATGCCTGTGTAACAATTTACACGTTCTTGCGCTACTTGGTTCACTTCCTATTAGTTTTTTCAGTGATTTTTTTTCTGTAACGTATAAATAAAAAATATTTTTGAAGCATAATGGAATTAGGGTGAGTTTTTCCTTTTCATAGCATTCATATTCAAACAAATTCAATATTTGCCTTAAAATTGCTGGTTGTTGAGTATTAGCTCCATGGTGGTCCTACTTTTCTAGAGATTAGTTTAAGGTATCCAGATGGAATGAGTTTCAGTTATGTCAAATTTTGTTGATTTACTTTTGCTACAGGCGCTGAGGATGATCTTGCAATTGGGTGTCAAGCCATCTTGGTTTAACACTTGTGGTACAAGTATTGATAAGAGGCCTCACTCAATCCCTGGGACTGCTTTACCTGCATCAGATCTTCGCAGTTACATGGTTGATTTACCTCATATTGGTGACACTGTAGTGCCAGAAATGCTGCTTAAAGTATTAGAGCCTTACCGAAAAGAAGGTTGATTTGTTTGTTCTATTTTCTACGGTTTTATGCTAAGGCTCTTCTCTCGCTCTATATATACATATATTTTAATTTATCTTGTGGTTACCTGCATGATTGATAGGTTGCATACTTGATGATGAAAGGGCAAGATTGTATGCCTCCATAGTTAATAAAGGTTGTGCTGTGAGGTTTGCCTTTGCAGCTGCCCTTTTTGGTGAAACATCAGAAACAATTTTCTGGTTGCAGTTACCGCATGCACTGAAACATTTGATGAATAAGTTGGCAAATAAGTCTCCACAGAAAGGGCCTATCTCAGCTTCAATCCCAGACCTTGATGACACAGCTATGCTGACTCGAATTGCATCGAAGGGGAAATCATCGACTAGTAAAGAAAAGCAGGATTTATTGGTAAGTACTATTGTTTTAGTTGTTTTCATTTGTTATTCATGCTCTCCTTTTTCCAGCTCTTGTTTTTCCCAGTTTTTCTCTTCTTATTTCCCCCTTCTGTATAAATGTAATGTCTGTGTGTAGTATAATATTTTCAATTCTCTGCATTATGCTGAACTATTTGTTTAGCAGCATAAAGGTCCATTTAGGTCGATGGCTTTCAAGCAAGAAGAGTTGTGGGATAATGCTAATGAGCGAATTCCTTGGCATGAGAAGTTGGACGGAGAGGAGGCTATTCAGAATCATGTGCACGAGTGAGTCATCTGCTATTCTGTTTTATAGTTTTATGCTCAAGTTGGTACGATTTGATTGTATCTGATGCTTGAGAAGATCTGGAAATTTGTAAATTTCTGTTTTAAATGATGCCTGTGAATTAAACATAGTTGATGAACTGGACTGGAAGGTTGAAAACATAGTAGTGCATTTGATTTGAGCAAATCTTACTTGAGACTTCAGCACGAACCATAGGTCATTCACAACTCACTGTTCTTAATTGGGGATCAGGACTAAGTATACTTGAGTAGAAACACTTCATCGGAGTAAATCTTTAGAAACCAATACAAAGTGGATTGATGACTACTAGAACAGAGCCAGTCCAAATTCCAACGGCCTAAGAACACTTAAAGAAACTCAATGCAAATTTGGTTTTCATGGATAAGGTATTTGCATTTTCCCTTTCATTCAAGAAGTTAACCTAATTGATTGT
Organism: Mercurialis annua; assembly: GCF_937616625.2. Lineage (NCBI taxonomy): Eukaryota > Viridiplantae > Streptophyta > Magnoliopsida > Malpighiales > Euphorbiaceae > Mercurialis > Mercurialis annua. Next base: position 65,870,690 of record NC_065570.1, read on the forward strand.
TAAGCTATCCATGAGCTCAAATACAGGTCTGTCTTACATTGTGGATTCTTTTATCTATTGCATCCAACATCATCCTTGGTCCATGCTCGGTTGCCTTTCCTCTTGCGACTTCAATATGTTCGACATTTTTTTTCCGAGTAAATATGCTTGACATTCGATACTGATGCATTTTATAGTTGTTGCCATGCCAATGCCATCTCAATTGCGCGCATCCACTCTGCTAAAGAAAACCAAATTTTGGATATTCTTGGGGAAAAATATACTTTTAAGAACTTAAAGAATTTATTTGAAAAAAATTAATATGGTTCTGGTGCTACCATTGACTACAGTAATAAACATTGTTGAAAACTTTGACACAAGTAGTTACATTTACTTTCACAGTGCATCTACTCTGCTCAACAATTTTTGGAGGAAAACCCGAATTGCGGATATGCTAGGAGAAAAAAATAGGCTCACAAGAATTTAATCTTTTGTTTGAAAAAAGATGATATGGCCATTTCCTGCATGCAGCTGGACCTCTGATGCCACCATTGACTACGATAATATACTTTTGTTTCTTATTCTCAAACTTTTGTGCAACTTTAAGAATGTAATTTTGTAGCCTTGGCCTGTCATACTTTCTGCTTTGGATTTCTATATTCAATTGGATAATTGTTTATCATTTCCATGATAAACAGGCTAGTGTCAGTTGGAAATTTAGAAGCAGCGGTTAGTTTGTTGCTTTCTACGTCTCCAGATAGTTCATATTTCTATGTAAATGCTTTACGTGCAGTCGCTCTTTCTTCCGCTGTCTCAAGGTCTCTTCATGAGCTTGCAGTTAAGGTGAGCATATTTTCGGAATTAATCACGTTTTTGAGTAAAAGTGTTTGTGATTGGATCACAACCATTTTCTTGATTTGTGTTATTTTTGATTCTTGACTGTGGTACAATCAAAAGGTTGTTGCAGCTAATATGGTTAGGACTGACCGATCACTATCTGGCACTCATCTTCTTTGTGCGGTTGGAAGACATCAGGAAGCTTGTTCTCAGGTTAGATTTTACATAAACTTTCCTATGTTTTAGGGACAAAAAATCGAGCATTCTCTCTCCTTCAATTCTTGTTATTCAACTTGGTACTTAGGCAACTAGTTGATTGACCTAGATCAACAATTTAATAAAGAATGATCACTTTATCTAATTCCTCTATTTGGCTTAATAGCACAAACTGCAATATAGCATAATTTTCAAAGAACTTTTTCTTCTCGAGTCTCACGGCTATCAGGTTATGGATACACAAGAAGAATTACTTTGTCTTTTGTACTTGCAAGAAATTGTTGGAATTCATCCTGGGTTTTTCACAGTAGACTGTATTTATTGCATCATATTATTAATGCATTGCTGCATCATTATATACGGCTATCCACAGAATGAAATGCCTCAAAATACTTTGGGACATTGAGAGGGAGGTTAGGTGTATGTACATGGACTAATAACTGTCCCCTCCTGATATTTCCATTATCCTGGGATTGACCTTCTTGTTCGTAATATTGGCATATTTTATTCGTGCCTGGGGAAGGTTGACAACAATTAAGATGGTTAAAGCCCTTAACTGAATACTTTATGCACTTGTGCAGCTACAAGATGCTGGATGTTGGACTGATGCTGCAACTTTAGCTGCTACACACTTGAAGGGATCTGATTATGCAAGGTATTGATTTTTTTTTAAAATATTATATAACTCCTAACTTGAAGCTTTCTAGTCAAACTCAAGACTTTGCATTTTGAAGACTCCTTTTATCTTTCTATACCAATTTAGTAACTCTGTTTCTAGTAGTGGTAGTTTCTACGCATGTGATTTCAAGTAACAAACAAGCTTACCTACCATGTTTACTGAATTGCTGCAATTCGTCACAAATTAGCTTAATTGCTGGATAGATTACCATTTAATTATGTCAAACTGCACACATTAAATTCTTAAATGGTTTTACCATCCTTATATCTTTGTTGTGTCCTCAAGTCACACGTGCCTTTGTTGTGCATTGACCTGTTATTATTATACTCATTGATGCGAGCATTATCATCTCATAATCAGATTTCATTACTGCAGGGTTTTGCAAAGGTGGGCTGAACATGTGCTTCGTGCTGAACATAATATCTGGAGGTACTTCTGTGTCCATTCTTTGAACATGATGACCGATTGTTTTTCTCTTCTTTCTTTTGTTTGAAAATAGATTATTCTTCTCTTCTTAAGCTTTGCAAACGACACAATGCAGGGCTCTTATTTTGTTTGTTGCGGCCGGTGCAATGCAAGAGGCCCTAGCAGCTCTCCGTGAAACACAGCATTTAGATACAGCTGCCATGTTCATACTTGCTTGCCGCGAAATCCATGAAGAAATTGTCAGTAATTTAGGGAATTCAGATGATGAATCAGGGAAAGCCAAGGACATTCTATGTAATTTACCTGGTTTGAACCCGGAGAGTGAAGATGTCATTGCAGTTGGTGAATATTTTGGGCAGTACCAAAGGAAATTGGTGCATCTATGCATGGATTCACAGCCGTTCTCTGACTAATTGACCGACCGAGAACACCGCGAGGAGTACTTGTAATTTTGTTACTTGGAAGTTGCTTAGTGATGGATGTTTACCCAAAAGCAAATTTGTGGGCAGCTGAAGAAACTGCATTTAAACTACACTACGGTGAGGCAGATTCACTGAAAATTCGGCCTTGTACCCAGCTGGGTTAAACCGGAAGAAGAGCTAAAAAAGACACTGGCAGAGATTTTAATATGGTTGAATCAACTCGGACAGATTGGTTTGTGGAAGTGTTTGTTATAGTGAATTGGTTTGAAAAGGTTTTATAGTTGGCTGTTGTAAATCACGTCAAAACTATTATCCGTACCATACGACATAGCGTATACAGTATTATCATTAATTCTTTACTTCCCTTTTGTATTTGTGGGATCATACTTTTTGTTGGAAGGAGGTAAGTTGATATTGTTAAAGAAGGGAAGTCCATGTAAGCAATAACGAATCATTTTCAAGTCTTTTCTTTTAGTCATTTTTTATAGAGCATATATGTTGATTTTTGTGTTTAGAGTTCTTTTCTTTATGTTTCAGTGTAAGTGGTTTTGGATAAAAAATATTTTCAAAATGAGTGTTTTGGACAAAACACTACTCCTTCCGTCCTAAATTAATAGGCAGTTTAGTACAAACACGGATATTAAGAAATTTAGATTTTATAGATAAAATGAGTTAATATATATAAAAAATAACTTTTATCTTTTAGTTACTTTTATTGTCTTTTCAAGATATTCCCTATAATTAATGAGGGTATGTTTGACAGTTACTTAATAAGATAAATATCTAGTATCTATAATTTGTGATAAAGAAAATTAAACTAGTGCCTATCAATTTAGGACGGAGGGAGTATTATAATAGGCGTTTTGTCTCGTTTTACTCTTTCAATTCTTAAGTGTAATAGTTTTTGCTACCTTGACCCCATTTTATATACTCCCTCCGTCCTAAATTGATAGTCAGTTTAGGACAAATACAAATATTAAGAATTTTAATAAATCTATGCAAAATGAGTAATTCTATAAAAACATACCACACTTACCCTTATTTAATGCAGTGTTGACTTTGTTTCTTAGTGGGGTTTGCCCTCTTTTTAATGTAATATATTGTAATTAATGAGGATATATATGTAATTCAAGCATTCAATCAATAAATTACTGCCTATAATTTGGAACAAAAAAATTCAAAATAGTGCCTATCAATTTGGGACGGATGGAGTATTATATTTCAATTGTTGTTCTGCCACCTTAGTTAAAGGGGTAGAATAAATTAATTTATCCAATCTGTGTGTTTTTTTTCTAAGATTATAAATTTATTTTTAATTGATATATTGTACCAAGTTGAGGGAGCAAAATAAAATTGTCTTCAAGACTTTCAACTTTATCTATTTAGGATGCTAAACTCGGAGCGGTCATCAAGATAAAGATTGCCATCATATACATGACATTTTTTTTTTACTATAGATGTAAATCGATAGTTAGAATTTCAGGTCCTAATAATTAGAAATTTAATGCCATTATCATTAATAGGGCTCTAGGAAAATTTTAATGTCCCTATCCTCGGGACTCTTTGAATATATTTTTATTTCGGTGTATCACTTAAGAAATTAAATCTCTTAAGAAATGAGTGTGGAGGCTTGAATCCAAGACCTCCACCTCATGGGAGAGAGCACCCATCAATAGGGCACACCACCTAATTTATATGACATATATGAGTAGGAGTTGCATTGAATCAATTCAAAAATTAAACTGAATTGAATTGAAAATAAATACTTAATATTCAAATTGATTTTTAATTTTAAAATACTAAATCTTAAAAAAAGTCAGACTATTTAGACATATAATTCTTATTATTATGTTCAAATTATTAAAATATATGATACATTTTTATTTGCTCTATATTTAATTTAAATTTGATATCTCAGCTTTTGCATTTTTCTTTATAATTATTTTTTCAAAAAAAAATTGCTCTTTATTTAGTAAAATTAAAAAACTGAACCAGATAAATTTTATCTCTAAAGTCAGTTCAGTTTTTATATTACTCAAAAACCAATCAATTTTGTCAAAAAACAAAAACATAAACTCACATTCAAACCGCACTGAAAAAAACCATTTGAAGATCCCTACTCATATATTTCCAGCTTCATTTTTGCATTTAGCATTTGTCCTTTATTAATAATTAAGCTGTACAAGAAAATTAAAGAATGAATTATTTGGCTTTACAACTCTTTTATACATCAAGGGGCGTTTGCATTTTCATCATAATAGATCACTCCTAGCGCCCAGAAAATTTTGGTTAGAGAAGATACTAAAATTTGTCTTGTCAACTCCCCCAAAAGACGAGCCTTCTCGACACTCAAAATGTATGTCAATCTGCTTGCAAATATGCATCGCGTTAAGCCGATAGAAAAAACAAAGTACAACAAAATTTAGGAATATGAACTTTGAAAAACTTGAATGAAAGAAAAGTTATCATCTGCGAACAGTATGTAAGGATATGTGGTACCTTCAGCAATCAGCAGTTAGTTGTCAATGAAAGAATCTCCTACGACATCGAGCAGATCCCAGCTCCTCATACTCAGACTTGGTAACGCACATAGCTTCAAATTCAGGACTCGATGCCAAAAGTGACCCGCCTCGCCATACACCAAGTAGGGAACTGGGTAATCATCAAAAGATTTTATTAGATATAACGAGCCACGGCGCTAAAACGGGCAAACCAATAATTTCTAGGTGTGATGACTTTACTCTTCTTGCATGGTTATTGTCACTCTATAGTTATCTGGGACCAGAGGCCTGAGTTCCATTTCGCTGCAATATCATTCCAAGAGATAAACTGAAATCTAAGATCTGAAATAAATCTACACTAAACGAAAAAAGAAAAAAAAGGAAGGAATACGAGCTCACAGTCTTTCAGCAAATCTTGGAAATAATGTGCTCCCACCAGTTAAGATAATGCTGAGCAGCACAATCATTAAACAACCATTAATTTTCTACTAGAAAATGAAATCGACCAAATCTATTGCCCAACCCTACAAAAATTTGTGAAATCACCTCTCATAGAGTACAGGTTGTAGAAGAGGATGGCAGGCGTTGACTGCTCGAACAATGCATTCTGCTAATCCTGCTTGGTTCATACCTGAAGAAAAAATTTCAATAAGCTTTTTCAATTTCAAGAATATAACTGAACAATGTATGATACTTCCCCTCTTTAACACCACTGCATGAAATTCTGCATCACATTTTCTAAATTTCTCCCAGGTGATTTTCCCCAGTCATTTTAACTTCAATGGCGTATAGAAATCATGCAACTCTTATTTGTATTTCGATGAGGTCCAAATAGCCATATTTTGATAAATATTCAACCTGATGTCGAACAGAGCAGGGATATAAAGAAAATTTCATGCACCTTTAATCGTACAAAACAAAAACAAAACAAAGAAAATTAGTTTACGTTGAAGTTAGATAATACTAACATTTTTGAAACGCATTCAAAAGTTGAATGATATTTCTAAGATTAACTGAATTTAAGCAAAACAGGGCCAAACTCTAATGGCAAATCTAGTGCACATGGATGAAATGAAGTTCACTTAGTTAGCAAATTGGACAGGGGAAATAGGTTTATCTTTTTCGAAATACTAGGATAAGATACAAACCTAAATCTGAAGGGTGGAAGATCATTTCTGGAACAAGGAACCGTTCATTCGTCAAGTCAAACTCCTGCACAGATTGTAAAATTTAAAGCAAATCCCGTCAAACATTACAATATAATCAAGCAGGCAACATCATTTGAAAGAGACCACAAGCTCACATTTTTTGATATATCAGTTTTCTTTCTATCCACAAGCTTTTCAGAAGATTCAGGCTGATCCAGACCATTCTTTGTTTCTAAAGATGGAGTAGCCCCAGCAGTCAGATATCTCATTGCTTCATCTGGGTCTTTAATAAAACCCTTAGTATGATTAATACCATCAGGAAGAACATAAGTGCACCGCAATAAATTGTCCCCTCCACGTTTTCTACAAAGATGTTCCTCAAAATCTTAGCCAATTAAAATAACCAACAACTCTAGTAACCAACAAAAAAACAAACAAACCTCAATGGGACATACACTCAGCTAAATTAATAACACTAACAACACAGCTTTGTAACTTCAAGCTCAACCTTAAAAAACCATTACCTAATTGGCAACTTAAACGAACCAGAAGCTTTACTAATTATGAAACAAATCGAACCTCACTAACAACTATGCAGACCAAGTTTGTCACTCTTTAACCAAATGAAAACAACTCATTTCATGACAAAAGAAAACACATTCAATTTAATTAGCCGGAGCATCTGCGAATTGCACATAATATCAAAGCAAGTCATAATAGTCAAGATACGTATATAACGCAAGCATTTCATCAAGTCATAGGCAGACAATAGAGAAAGAATGCTAGAAATCTTAAATCAGTTTCATTTTGTCAAGCTTGCATATTTATGTCCAATCCAACTATAGTCACCCACCAATGAACAACAAACACTACATATTTGAGAAACAATTACCTAGCGGTCTGCAAATCGCGGGCAACATCAAGAGAAACAAAGCACAATTTCTCCTTAACATCATCCATAATAAAACTCTCATCCATAACATTAATACTCCTATAAGAAACCAACTCCTTCAAATAATTAGTCAAAGCTTTCCCACCCAAATCAATCCTTTTCACAGCATAATTAAGGGTAACATTTTGAAAAACGGGAGCAGCATGAGTAAAAGAAAACCCGCAATCAACAACTAAACTACACTGAGCCTTAGAAAACAAACAATAAGGCCTTCTACTAGCTTCATACAAATGCACCAACTTGGGCGGATCAGCAATAAAAAGCTTATTAAACCCAAAATCTTCAAAAACAAGCTCATCAGTAGCTCGTTGAATTGAAGGCAGAGTAAATAAAGGCTCAGTTAATAACAGTGAGCTGGTTGATGGGGTTATTTGTAGAAGTGAAGTAAATAAATGGTTCCATATGTCACGCTGTAGGTCTGGGTTTATTAAGTAGCCGCGGTCTATTGGGCGGCGGATTGCGGCGGAGGTTAGGTCTTCTGTGGTGGCCGGAGATGGGTGGAGGTATTTTTTTGAAGAGAGTGGACGGTAGAGACAATTGGGTATTATTGTAACTGGGTCACGCTCGCCTCCGTGGCCGGCTTTTATGTAGCCTCCGCCGTTGTCAAGAACGATGACGTTTGACATGTCGGAGAAGTGGGGTTGGTGGAATGCGGTGTGGTGGTGGGAGTGGCGGGGTTTAAATTTAATGGTGGTGTCGTTCATATTCGAATTTTTTAATGGTTACTGTATTATTTATTTACTGTGTTAAAAAAAAAAAAGAAGAATGATAATTAAAGAAAAAGTACTGTGTACAGTGAACACTTGAATAATATATTGAATCTTACTTCACTTGGTAGACCGTAGAGGTGAAGTTGAAGTGAAATTAGGAGAAAACTAAAGAAAACCTAACTGCCATTTACCTATTACCCACATAAAAACCCAGGGGATCATTTATCATATTTTTTCCTAGTACTTTAACGATAAATAAATAAATACTTATATTTTTAAATTTTGTAATTTAAAAAATTAGTTCATTATAATGGTGTTTTTAAATAATTTTAATTAAAATAATGAACAATAATGTTAGTCACATAGATTAGTTGGTATGAAATTATAAAATAAATCATGAACTTTATCACGAATTTTAAAACGTGGCAAAATCAGTCAACAATTTTAAGGTTTTGGTAAATCAGAACACTGATTTATTTTGTATTAAAAAATTAGCGATGTTGCTACTGGAACTTTGCGTATTATGATGTCCACATTAATATTTTTTAACAGATAATATCTCGGTGTTTTGATTTGCAAAATATGAAAGTTGGTGATTGGTTTTGCCAAATTTAAAAATTATAATTACAAATCACGTTAAACTTTGTTATTTAATTTGCACTTAATCCAAAAAGTTATTTTAAATTAAAAAATAAATTTTCTATAATTTATTGTTGAAAGAAAATATTAAAGGTTTTAAATTAATATTTATATATTTCTACTTTTATTACATAAATTTAAAATTCAAATCGAAACAAAAGTTAATTATTATCGAACTTTATGCCATTTTGGTGCTAAATTATAAAATAATATTTATGATACTAATTGATAAATACATTAAATCAAATATAAAGTATAAAAGTGTTACGCAATAAAATTTAAAGGTATGAAAGTAAAAAAATATAATTACATCAATGCTAAACTAATATGACTGGCATATATAATATTAAAGTATTAACAAAATAAAAAATGAACTTATAAATGTAGCTTTATTTGATTAAATCTCTTTTCTTTTGATGTTTTTGGGACATTAGTTGAACAACAAGAATCAGTACGTAACTGAGATGGAATTAAGCTCAAAATGAAGAACAATCAAAAGAATGAACATGATAAATATGATTGCTCAAACATTTTATTATTACTATATAGTAGCAAAATTATAATATTAAAAATCATCATATAACAATTTTATACCTTTTGTATAAAGCTCATTGGAGATCATAAAACATATGACTGCAATCCAAAAAGAAAAATGCATGCCATCAAGGCTCATTGGTGTGTATAGTAGTAGCCGCCCGGCTGCGGCTGAGTAATGAGGCCATAGTATCCGGACCTGTTGATCTGAGTCAAACCAACTTGACCATGCATCCCATCCTTTCCATACTGTTGCCAGAGCTGCTCTTCTTGAACCACCAAGTGCTGCTTCCTCTCCATATCTGCCATCTGCACATATGAAGGAGGCGGAATTGCAAGCGATGCAGCAAATGGATCCTGGTTACCGACTGGCTGGAATGTCCCATCTGCTGAGGGTAATGCCAACACCGGTGTTGTACTCTTCCCTGATAAGGCCAGTGCCACGCTACTCGCGCTCCCACAGCTGAATTGCGTAGCATTCACATGTTGTCTTACTACTCCCTGATCGTACATTCCGTTAAGTAGTAAGGGATCCATTCCGCCCCCTAAATCAGCTTTTTGCTTTGACAGATTACTAGCTGTTTCTACCAATGCCAATTCCCAATTGGCTTTACCGCTCTCAGCAGCTGGCGTCTGCCACGCTGAAATTACTTCAGCCTCTCCGTTTGTCGGAAACGATTCCCAAGCACCGTTTGTATCTGAAGTTGGCGGTTCAGAGAACAATGCCAGAGCCAATTTGTTGCCCTGCTCATCAGCTGAAACCCCATCCCTCAAATTAACCAAATCCTCTGTCGATACCTGACGAGGCTGTGGCTTTGGCTGAGGCACAGGAGGCGTTGGAGGGTAATAATTTTCCGGTGGAGGAAGAGCCTTAATCTCCGTCATATTCGACTCTGCCTCTGCCTCTGGCTTGATCGGAATCTTTTCTTCCTTATTTCTCTCAGGACTCTTAGATGATGACCTATTTCTCATTTCCTTCAAAAATCCTTGAAGTGTACCCAACAGCTGATCAGTAATTCTCTTCACAGCAGGGAATTCAGATGATCTCGCAACCCCAACATCCTTGCACCAACCGTAAAACCCAACAAGCTCATCGATCATCTTAGCAGCACTAACATACATATCAAACCCCTCAACACAATCTTCATACTCCATCTCTGTAAATCTATCCAACACCACCCCTAGCGCGTCACATATATCAGCATACAACACAAAACTCTCCTTGACAAGAGCATAAAGCGACACAAGCACCAACCTACTATTCTTAGCCATTCCCGTCGGTCTACAAGCAAAAACTCTATCAAGCATTCTCAACAACAGACACAATTTTCTTAAAACCATTTCCGGTTTCATTTGCCTAATCAGAGTACTAGTACTACCACCCTCTTTCCACTTATCCCTCCCAACCGAATCATCACCACCATCGTTCATATCACCATAAGACCTCGATCTCCTACTCATCGCATAATCAAAACTATCATCTCTTGCTCGAAATCCATCATTACTCTCATCGAAACCCAGTCTCCTATCTTCTCCATCACCACCTCTCCATTTCCTCACAGCAACTTCAACATCAATTTTCTCATCAAGAAACAAAGCATAAAACCTAACAAAAGCGACATGATCCCACGAATGCAAATTAGTCTCATCTCGAAACTCCGAAAAATTCAAAACCCGCATACCCCTCCTAGTACTCACCACAATTTCCTCCTGAAAAGAAGGGTGCCCATCAACCAAAAGGCGATGCACAAGCATCAACCCTTTGATGGCAACAATCCAGTCATGGGTTTTACTCAAACGCTTAGACACCGCAGCCACACAGGCAGTAACATAACCTCTAGAGCGAGACGTAAGAGTAATAATGTCGTTAATATATTTGCCATCAGCTGGTTCATCATCATGGCTTGTAGCTTTAACAACTAAAACTTCAAGGTCAGGAGCAATGTTGCCCGCCACTTTAGCTATGCTTATGCTGGTTTGATCTTTTACAGCTCCGATCGCTTTACGGATGGTGCTCGGTGCCATTTAAACTAAATGAATCAACCAAATGATTTATGAAAAAGGAAGAGAATTAATTTGCACCTGTTTTTATGATGATCGGAGAGAGGGTGAGTGAGAAAATGAGGGGCCGTGTATGATCGGAGAATCCAAAGGAAGAAGAGACTAGAAATGGAAAATACAGTGTACAGTTTAGTTTTTTTTGTTTTTAAGTTTCTTTCTGGTTTTGATTTTGTAGAGTGAAGCAAACGACTAAAAAGCGCGTAATGCACGGAAATTCCATTTTGTTTTATCCAAGACGCTTAGACATTGGAAAACGATGTCGTTTTTTCAAACTTTTTCCTTCTTTAAGCAGAGTTCTTTTTTTTGATAATCGGATGTGCTTCATTATCTTATTTCCTTCTCGGTCTGCAGTTTACTAAAATTGAATTATTGTTTCATATTCAAACGTTTTCTAAACATTTTAATAAATATAAATCAACTAATAAACTTTCTTTTCTTTTACAACAACAATGAATTTAACAAACAAGTAAAAATATTCTGTAAAACATTAGTATTTTTTTTATAAAAATACATCTTTTTGATATTATTTTAACAATAAATTTTGAAACTTTTTAATTATAAAATGAGCAGTTTCATTTTTTTTAATAAAGATTCATTCCCGGTAGATCTTTGATATATTTTAATAGATTTTTAACAATTCTTAAAACACATATTTTTGTAAATAAAAATTATAGAAATATATATTTTCATAAAAAAAATGAAATAACTATGTTTTGTAAATTTTGTATTTTAAAAAAACCTTATAAAGTGTAGTTTCATTTTTTTTTTAATAATTGCTAGTCAGGCGTAATGTAAAAAGCTAGACTTTACGAATGTATTTTCTGAGATCTTGTTTTCGAGCTTTAGGGAGGCCGGTGATTCGTCTATTTAATATCTAACACTAACACTAATAACAACAATTAATTTTTAATTCATCTATTTAACATTTAAAGGTGACATTAACAACAACTACTAATGCAATTTTTTATAATGGAAGGAAGGGTGAGTGTGCGAGAAATCGAACCAACTATTTTAATAGAATGTTGGCTAACGTATATACAGTTTGAGCTATAACAATATAACTCATTGAATTTGATAAAAAAAATGCATGTTAATTTTATATAATATATAAAAAAAATAAAAGAAACAGCCAAAAAGAAAAAAAAAATTATACAATACAATCGTTGTGTCGTGTTACTCGTACAATATATATATATATATATATATATATATATATATATATATATATATATAAAATAATAAAAAAATAGTAATAATTAAAAAAATTCTACTATTGTACAAAGCTAATGGCCTTCACTTCAGAGTCGGTCAATCCTTATTTTCCCGCGAGTTTAAATGTGCATAACCGTATATACCTGGAATCGAGTTGACTCGGTTATTCAAACACAGTCAGGAACGGAAAATGTTTATACTCCGAGTTCACTCAGTAGACACAGAGCATCCTGTAACCGTCGAAGACACCACATTCTTTACCGTATCAACAACATCAGCCACCGCCCACTCAAACCCTAATCCTCACCCGAAATACAGCGAAAGAAGAGGCGTCGTTCATCTCTATCGAAGCGCATCGCAGTTGCCAAACCCTAACTCGCGATCCACTTCTCTGTTCGTTGTTGCCGTACCTAATTACTTCTCCTCCGATGATTTTATTCGATTCTGTGAATCTCATATTGATCATGTTCATGAAGTCCTCTTTATTAGGTAATCCTATTATAAATGAATAACCTTAATTATTAGTTATTTATCTGTTCTAGTTAAGTTAATTTATGTGTATTGTATTGCTTTGAACTGTTGATCATGATTTTCAGGAACGATGGGATGGAAGATAGGTATAGTGTTTTAATAAAGCTTTATAATCAGTTGACAGCTGATGCCTTTTATGCCAACTTCAATGGCAACCGATTTTCGCCTGGTGAGGTATGTATGCGATTTGCCTTTCTGCTTCTCGCCATTAATTTGTTTCTCATTTCATATATTTGAAGATATTGAATTTTTATTTAGTGTGCTTCCATGACAATTTAGGCCGAGATATGCCATATTCTATATGTGCTTTCTGTTGATTACACTGAAGTTGCGGAGATTGCCAGTACTCCTCCAGTAGGATTCACCGAGTTGCCTACTTGTCCAATTTGCCTTGGTAAATCTGCTCGTTTTTGTTATAATTATAGGTTTTCTCTTTTAAATCAATTTTCAATTGATTTTTCCCCATTAGATTAATGCTGATTTTTAAAATTTCAATGCCAGAGAGATTGGATCCTGACACTAGTGGCATACTCAGTACACTTTGTGACCATTCATTTCAGTGTTTGTGCACTTCAAAGTGGACCTATCTGTCTTGCCAGGTGAAGTAATTTTATCTTTCTTATATTTTCTGGGAATGAATTTCACTGAAGGTTGGGTTGGTGACGTTGCAGATTACTTTTTTTTTCCTGGTGTTCATGAACAGTTGAATGTGCAACCCTGTTTATATAGCTAACCGATTTTTTGAACTCATTTCCGGTTCATATTGTAAGTGTAAAAGAATTGGTGGGGGCTTTTCTGGAATTGAAATATGTTTTGAGCCTCAATTCATATTTTTTTTAATGAACAAATGCATGGGTAATAATGTGTTGCTGCTTCTGATGAATATGCTGCCGCACAAAATTTCCAGTGACATAACTTGAGCTGGTTAGATGTTTTCTACACATAATGGTTTTTAACAGAATACTTATGTTATGGCTTACAAGTCGACTTTAACAAATTTTATTCATGTTTCTCTATAGTTGTACAAATCAGAAAATAATGAACACATATAAATGTTTAGAGAACTGCATTATGATTAATGCTGTGTTTGGTGTTCTTTTATCATAGCAACCCAAAAATAGATCTCAATGGAATTTAGAACTGCAAATATTCATATCATTATTTCCCGCAGAGTAGACCATATAGAATGTAGTTTCTTGCTGAATATCATTAGTATCATGGAAGAGAAGAGAATGAATGAGAGATCATGTAGCTTTTAGCATTAATTTTGAAGATTGTAATATGCATTCATTTATCTAAGATGATTCTTTACCGTTTTTTTCTTTATGAGAAAATTAGCCTAACACTCAATGGTAAGTGTAATTTTGACAGCCTTACTTTTTTTATTTTATCAAAGATTTTCTCGTAGTATGAAATGGAGCATGCTACATACATATTGCATGCAAAAAGGAAATGAGAATAATTGTAGTAATTAGCTGTACTGACCGATGATATTATCAGGTCTGTCGACTTTGCCAGCAGCAAGAAGAGAAACCAGCTTGTTCTGTATGTGGAACCTCAGAGAATTTATGGGTTTGTTTAATATGTGGATTTCTAGGATGTGGAAGGTAGTGCATTCTTTGGCAATTTTATTAAGATAAAAGAAATGGAACTCCTTAATTTTTTTTTTATTGCTGATATGGTAAATTTTAGGACATGCTTATTTCTTTCAACTTAAACTATAAGCTATAACCACTGAGATCATTTTCTGAATTCAGATATAAAGAAGGACATGCTATGAGGCACTGGCAAGACATGCAGCATTGCTATATTCTGGATTTAAGGACACAACAAATTTGGGATTATGTTGGTGATAATTATGTCCATCGACTGAACCAGTCAAAAGCTGATGGAAAGTTAGCAGATATGAATTCTCGAGAAGGAGACTGTGGCAGTTGTGGATGTAGTGAAGATACTGGAATTAGTGGGGCTCTATTTAGCAGCAAAGTTGAAACGGTATGTTATTCGCATGAAAGTTAATTCTGATTCCTCTATCCATGGAAATTCTTTATTTAGCTTTTTATACTAGGAGTTTTTCCGAAGTTATCTAGAATGCTGAAATATTAGAGGGAAAAAAAGTCACTCAGCACCAACTTGATTCCTTTTATTCCAGACGCTAAAATATTTCCTATTTTACTCCAATTCATAGGGTTTCAATATGGTTTCCTCACCGAAAGATTCAATGGTTTGAGTCAAGAAAGGTCGAAATGTTGGGCTATTTCTGCACTTTCTCTGAGGGAAAAAATAGGGAAAAGACGTACTCTGATAAAAAGCGCCAAAAAACTGTATGAGTAAAATAAAAATAAAAATAAAAATGTTAAAGTACAACAAACAGTCAAAAGAATAAAAAGAGTTCAGAGTAGAGTTTGCAAATATTTTAAAAGGGTAGTGAATCTTGTAATTTCTTGTTTTTATATTTCTTGTACATCCTGGCTGACAGTTGTTTAAGTTTATTTTCTTCATATGAGGCTTTTTTTTTCTCCCGTTCCTTCATTTTACTTATTTATAACAGATTGTAGATGAGTACAATCATCTTCTTGCGACGCAGCTGAAGGCTCAAAGACAAGTGAGTACACTTTTTTCAACATCCTACTTTCAGCTTTTACTCCTCCCCTGTCGACTTTTTTTACATGCATGGTTGGACATTCTATTTCTTTATCCTTTTTATATTTTTGTTTCTTTTTCAAAAATCCGTTGCGAGAACCAGATGGAACTTGTTTTGCAGCAGTCCAACAGGTTGCTCCTTTGTGAAGTCCTGGACCCTCTCTATAGATAGTAGAATGAAGACCGCATATAATACAGCGCCGTTTCCATTTCTTGCAAACAGAGTGTGGTCAATGAACATGTTCTGTTTCGTGTAATACTTGTGAATGGAGGTCTGAATGTCGAGGTCTTGTGGTTGGGTTAAGATTTGTTGATTAGCCATGCTGTTGTGAACACATAGCTATAGAATATATCTGTTTGATATCATACTACTAGGTTTAAATGATTGGTATTCTTGAAAGTTATATTGTATTGCTTCAGATTTTGAGGGCACTTTTCGACCTGATTGGTTCTCTGTACTCTCGAGATGCATATCATCTTTCGAGATTAATGTAGCAAATTGATGCCTGCCAGTATTTTTTAGTTGCGCTGAAAGTCTCCTTTAACTGTAAAGGCTTTTCTTTATGATAGTTCTCTTTTCGTCTATCTTCTTTCAGTATTACGAGTCTCTAATTGCAGACGTGAAAAGTAAACGGGAAATTTCCATTGAAGAAGCAATTGAGAAGGCTGTGACTTTCACAGTGCAGGACATCCAAAGTAAACTTGAAAAGTTTGAACCGGAAAAAGAAGCTGTTGCAGAAGTCGGTACTTGGTTACTTTTTGAGAAGCTTTTAGTTTTTGGATATGCAGATGCTTTATTTTTAGTATTTAACTTTTAAATTTAAGGAATCTTTCGATTCTTAGATCAACAGAAACCTCATTAAAAATCAAGACATTTGGCGTAAAAAGGTCAAGGAAGCTGAAGACAGGTAAACTTTCTCATCTCTCCTGGATTCACCAATCTAGATGTGGGTTCTGTTTTAATTGTTTACTTTATATATTTTATTGGTAAAGCTAATTGATTAAAACTATTGACAATTAACACCAACAATTTTTTTATATTAGTTCCATAAGTTTATTAATTAAGTGAAGGAGTGCATTGGTCAGATGCCCAGTGGTCAGTAGAAGAGATGGGATGTTATACTGTTCAATAGAGGTGCACGGTGCACCACTTAATAGATTGTGACTTGTGATTTATGGAAACAAATTAAATCTGGTAGGGTAAAATTAGTATAACTGTATTATACGCATCATTATTATGATTCATATCAATTTCATTTCCTAGTGTTTTGATACTAGTCCTCCATCTCATGTGAAGTATCCCCAAAAAATTTTGTATGAACATCCCTGTAGTAATAAGTTATGGAACATTCATGTAGATATCATGTATGTATTACAATACATGCATTAGTATAGAAATCATATAGGTATATGATATGAACATTCATGTACAAATCATGGATCTTAATTTTACAATAAGATTGAGATGATTCGTGCGAATAAAAGATTATGCATAAGAAATTATATGATTCACATTTTCATTAGTGTTTTAGGATATTAGAGAAAAGTAACAACTTGGTTGGATTTAATAAATGATTAAACCTAGTGAGTTTGAGACATGGGTTTCTCATGATATTTTTATTATGAGGCATTCTTAATCAATTATTTCAATAAATAATTTACTTTTTACAACTACAATTTGAAGTCCTACACTCCTACTTATTAAATCAACAGGAGCTTTTCTATACACCATGACCCCTCTTCCACTTCAGTTTTTTAATATGTATGTTGTCTAAGTAGTATCTCAGTCTTTTAATATATATGCCATCTAAAATGAACTTCTTCCACCTTGTCGTTTATTATATACATCGTCTAATGAACAAGTAGCTTATACATTCAATTGGAAGAATGTAGAGTTTGATGTAAAGTACATAACTGTTTAACAAATATACTACTTCTTATTTTTATATTTACTTTAAGTTTATAAATATAGTGGACGACTTAACTAAAAAATTTGTAAGCTTGATTAAAATTCCATAATATTTATTATCTAGAAAATAACTTAAATATTAATTTACTCTATGAACTTGTATGAACTTGTAAATGATGGAAAATTAACACGAACTTTATGTTTTTATCAATTAGTTTTATAATTTATTAATTTTGCAGTTTATGTATTTCACTGCTTTTAAAAGTGGGGAAAGGCACAACACCTCAGAACACCATATAGGGAAGCGATATGTATTTTATGTGAAACAAGCACCATCAAGAGGGGCTAAATCAATTAAAAATTGAACATGTTACATTTGGTCACCCATATTAATATTTACTAGTTCCGAAAGTGTTAGCGCTGTGCTCGACTCATCAGTTTACGCTAAACAAGAAAAATACGAAGATATTTTTGCATTTTTGAAATTAAGCTCCTGCATTAGTTCTGGTGGTGCTATCATTAAATGCGCAGTTGATGCGAATCTTTCTTCCTCTGCTGCCTCATGTTTATATTTCAATGAACCTTTTTGTGGTTGTTTTATTAGGGAAGCTTCATGCTTACGCTCGAGGGATGAGAGGATAACTGATCTGGAGGAACAGGTGCTGTGACGTTCTATAAAATATTTTGGTTGCAATTAATTGAAAATGCTGGTCTTATAATTGCTTAAATCATGGCGGCAGATTCGAGATATTACAGTGTACATCGGAGCCCAGAAAACACTTAATAACATGGAAGATACAAATGATATTCAGGGAGGGACATTGTTACCTGTACCTTCAAAGCAGTCTTCCCCAGCTAGCAACAGAAAGCACTCAAAGCCTGGTCGAAGGAAAAATTAAATGAACATCTTTCTCTCATTTTGAGACTTTAAACATGTGTATTGTATATAATTGGCAATTGAAAACTTTTTGTTCTGTCAACTAACATGTAACTATTTTTTTGTCCAGTTGTTATTTCTTCACATTGTAATTGAATAATGTTTGTGTGTATTCTTAAGAACCAAATCAGTGGCCAAACCGGTGTGGTCGCTGGTTCGCAGTGTTAGATATGTATCTAGAATTTCTATTTGCTCTATTTCTAATGCAATAAGGATTAATGTTTATTGATCAACTTTAGTCAATGTTGGGGGGTGTTTGTCTGACATATTTAAGTATTTCTCTGTTGGAGTTCTTCTCCATTGATTTTGTATTTCTTTTTAAATATAGTGAATTACTCGTTTCTTTTACCCGTATATGTAGGCAAGTTGTCGACCACCTATTCTTTGTATTTTGTGATTATTCTCTATTTTGTCATTTATTCGATTGTGTGATAAAATGAGACCTTTTTAGAACATTGTTTGCGCTTTAGTCATTTCTTCAAATTTATATCTCAAGGTTTAGTTACAATAATTAGGGGTGTGCAAAAACCGACCGAAACCGAAAAACCGAACCGAACCGAATATATGAGTTCGGTTCGGTTTTATGAATTTTCGGTTCGGTTTCGGCGTGAAAACCGAACCGACCGAAATTAAAATATATATTAAATATTCCAATAACATTTCATATGTCAAAAGTGGTTAAGTGGTCCGCGCCTTCCATTTCTTCCCATTTACCCAGGTACGAATCTTATCTTTGTCTTTTTTTCTTGTTTAATTTAAAAAGATTCTCTTTAATTTTAAAAAAATGGACATGAACAAGCCCATGGATCGAACCTGGGATCTTGGTTACAAAACGCACTGCTCCACTGAGCCAAAGGAGAAGACTATTACACTTTAACACATTTATATTATATTCAGTTACCGACCGAACCGAACTGAAATATCTCCTTTATTTCGGTTCGGTTCGGTTTTTAATTTTTTTAAAAACCGATCGGTTCTAGTTTTTTGGTCGGTTCGAAAACCAAACCGACCGATGCACAGTCCTAATAATCGTCTTTAATTACTATTTTATTTAATATAAATCTAGCCTACGAAAGAAAAGAAAATATACAGCCTAATCAGTATACAATGTAAGTGCTAATCTAATTTGTTAAATCAGATCCTCAAACTTTTTTTTTTAATTTAATTGATTACTCGTTCGTTCTCCATAACATAGGCAAGTTGTCAAGCTATATATATTCTTTTTATTTTGTAGTTATTCTTAATTTTATCATTTGGTGATTGTTCTCAGTTAAATACTTAGTATCTCTAGCGTCCAATTGTCCAAAAATGACAACACAATATGTAATGAGTGTGTTCCTTCTACCTATATCTCTTTGTGCAGAATTAGAAAGGATGACGAACTCATATTAATGGGGTAGTTTTGGTACGGCTCAGCGAGGACTTCATTGGTTTTCATGGGATAGGATCGTGGAGGTTTAGGTTTTAGAAGGTTGTATGATTATAACTTGGCTCTTCTTCTGAAACAGAGTTGGCGCCTTCTTTGTAACGGTTCCTAATTCTCTTCTAGCTCGTATAAGATACTATCCTCAAGGCTCTGTTCTTCATGCTACCGTAGGTTCTAACCCTCGGCTTTGCCACATAACAGTTGATTCTTTTAAAAATTGGTTTGGGCAATACTTGGGATCATCTGCGGTCTGTTTAATGCTCGTGATAGAGCTTTAATTCGCCAAGTCCCAGTTAGTGTTACTTCTCGACCTGATCAGAGATTCTGGATTTGGGATACAGTTCGTAGTGGGTATAAGGTCCTCAACAACTCAACTCTCATATCCAAGGCCCGCAACATGTGAATTGGCAAAGTATTTGGAACCCTTAAGTCCCCGTTAAGGTAAAAAATCTTTTATGGAGAGCTTGTTCTAACTGTCTTTCTACCTTGTTAACACTTCGTTCTAAGGAGGGGATGTCTCATGCTCTTGTCTGGTCTGCTTTAGAGGATGCTTTTCATGCTTTAATCAGGTGTCCTCTCATTCAACCAATCTGGAGTCTCTCTGTAGTTGGCAATTGTAGCTCAGGGTCTTCCAGTTTTGTGGAATGGTGGGATAGGTTGGCGCAAGGTCACAGTACAAATGTTCTTGCTTCACTTGCAATGCTCTTATGGGGCATATGGATGAATAGGAACAATTTGGTCTGGAATCAG
Source organism: Mercurialis annua (assembly GCF_937616625.2). Taxonomy (NCBI): domain Eukaryota; kingdom Viridiplantae; phylum Streptophyta; class Magnoliopsida; order Malpighiales; family Euphorbiaceae; genus Mercurialis; species Mercurialis annua. Next base: position 65,891,202 of record NC_065570.1, read on the forward strand.
ACGCTATGGGGCATATGTTTTGTCAATGGCGTGTGGCTCAAGTTTCTACTCCTACAGATGACAGTAGTCTCAGCTTGCAGCATACCACAAGCTAGGTTGCTCCTGATCAGTATCAACTTAAATGTAACGTTGATGCTTCCTTTTTTGCTGCATTAGATATTACTGGTTTTGGCATTATTATTTGTGATTGTACTGATAATTCTGTTGCATCAAAGAATGGTAGGTTTATGGGCCTGTTGGAACCTCGTGGCAGAAGCTATGGCTTGTATGGAGGCTTTTCCGCGGATCAAATCTCTTGCAGCTCAAAACATCATTTTAGAGTCTGATTCACAGCTGCTTATTTCTGCACTTCATAGTCAAAATACTGCTAATCTGCTTTTAGAATGATTGTCGAAGACTGTAAAATCCTTGCCAAGGATATTGTCATTGTACTTTTTCTTTTGTTAGTCGATTAGCGAATCAAGTAGCTCATGCTCTAGCTGTTGGCTCTCGGCCTAATCCAGGGTTTGGATTTCTAATCCTCTTTAATCTTCAAAAAAAAAATCACAAATGATTAAAAGTTGATATATGGACCACACTTGAACTAATAAATAAATAAATAATTTAATGGATCTAATAGCTTTTATAGAGAATGAACTATACTTTTTATTTTTCAAAAGAAATCAAACTAGATTGTGTTCTGTCCAATTTTTAAAACACTTAACCTGTGGTGATTACTTGCAGATCATGAAGTTGGAATTCTCATATTTCAACATTCTTATAAGGACGCCTTGTTTAACTTGTATAAATTAAGTTTCCCTTCATTCTCTCAGACAAAGATGCGAAATCTTGTTCCCAATTCGTTGGAGACAAGTATTACCAACTCCTCCTGTACAAGTGCGAGTCTCGCAAATGTAAAACTCTAGTTACGAATTCTATAGGGACTGCCCAAACAGACTGATAAGCTAAAACAGAAAATACAAAATTAACTTCATTCTATAAAAACTAGCATAAATTGCACCAAAAACCGAACATGGCGTGTATGAGCCAATAAGGTAAAAATGACTGGGAACACGTAAAAGAAACTCAATATAAACCATGTAAAGAAAATTCTGCTACAATATGTGCTCGCCAACTCAATTAACATTTTCTTTTTATCCTAAAAGTCCACTTCAATTCTATTTTCTTTTGTTACTACCTCCCGTTCTGTCACTCGGACTACCTTCCGTACTCGCTTTCCTTTTAGCTTCTGAATTTACAGCATAAACACTAGTGCTTCTTCACTCATTCTGGATGAGATGAACCGATGACACCTTTCCTTGAGACACAGTCTACTTAATGAAACGATGTCCGTCATTTATACAATCTGTCAGATCAGACCAGGTATGATGAAAACTATCACCCCTTAAGTTCCGCAGCTTCCCCTCAAAAATCATATTGTGATGAACCTAGGGAGCGGGATCACAAGGAACAGATACATACATTCAAGGATGGGCACGTTTTGGTTGTCACCTTTGAGCTTGTTCGGAACCTGGTGCATTAGAAGTGTTGGTCGGACCGGCACCATTTTCAACTGGAGGGGAGGTACCCCATTTCCCTTCCGACTCCAATGGTTCGAGCACATGGACTCCTCCATCTGTTAAACCTAAGGCGAACTGATTGGGCTCAGATGGATGTGCAGCAATGACAAGAGGATGTATTCTCAAACTGAAAAAAAAAAAAAACAAGCTTGTTAGATATTTAAATATTCGGGTCATCACAAAAAAATAGAGAAAAGAGAAATAAGAACCAGATTAAAAGAGCCACCTAGGATTAATAGGTAAATAAGCAGCAGGATTTATTCTGCATCTCAATCTGAGTGTTGAAGCAGTGAGAACACCCACACTTCCATCTTCAAAACTAACATATATTGACTGACTATCGCAAGAATAGGTTGCATGTGTGATTGGACCGCTAGCTTCCCGAGGGAACCACTGTTGAAAGATAGTTTGGCGATTAGAATCTAATCCACTAATTACTAGTCACTTAAGACAGGAAAATAAAATCTAATGTTGCCCAGAATTGGCTTTAAGGTTAATCTTAAACTTTCTAAAACATTACATTCTACTAACAAACCTGTTTAAGGCATTCTAATCTTGGTGCTTCATATATTGCTATTTGCGATTCGTGTACCACCAGTAGATGAGTCTGATCGAGGTGAAATTGAACACGTGTATCCACAAGGGAAGCCGAAACTCTTCCAGGTGGAATCTGCAAGACTTTGCTAGCCTGCTTTTCCCACCCATCTGTGCTCCAAACACACAACTGGAGAATGAACATAAACAGAACTCAGCATTTCCAGTAGAGCAGTATTTTGTCATTCAACTTTTATTGAAGCTTGCTCGTTGCATACAAAGTATGAAATGAGGGTGCAAAATAAAAGATAAAACATAGAATTCTAATTATTGCACAGGAAAAACATAAACAAAAACATTTGAAAGAACTGCCAAGCATGACAAGTATATGCAAATATTTCTAGATAGAAAAATATTTCCAGATAAAGGTAAAACTTTGGCACCAAATCAAACTATCTCAATGCGAAAGCTAAGAAATTTATCAGCTGCGAACTAAATGAAGGAAACTATGCCTAAGAACGTCCTATAGCTCTTCAAGTTATCTGGTTATAGACTACTAGATTTTTCGGAGGTTGACAGAAAATAATAATGCAATCTGTTGCTAATACTTCTTACCTGAGCATCAGCCCCAGAAGATACAAGCACATTCAATGAGTTGGAGAAAGCGAGGCCCGTAATTCTTTTCTGATGACCTTTTAACTTTGTTTTAACCTGAAAGAATAAGCTTGCACACCATCAGCATAACTATTTTTCTACTTCTAATAAAAATAAGATTCAAGTGAATCATGAACCACCTCATCGACACGGACATTATAAATCTGGATAGATGAGTCCTCCATGCCAATAGCAATGATATTATTATCCTGAGGATGAAAAGCGAGAAACGTTGCAGCTGGCGGCGGCGGCATGAATGTAGTCATTGTCTACAGTTAAGAAAGCACGGCGTAAAATATAATTAGAGCATAAAATACAGGTAACAGTCAATATATATATGGGCAATAAACCCATATCACGTTGGAACCAGCAAAAAACAATCCTGTACTTGTGCATCCCAGTAGCGCACACCAAATCATTTTAAAGATGCATAATTCAGCGTGAAGGAAAAAAAAGGGCCAAAATAATTTTACCTTAAATGTCATCATATTAAAAAGAGAGATTTTTCCCCCAGAGGCCGACATAACATAGGAGTCATTCTTGGATAATGCAAAACATGGAATGGCATCTTCAGGATTTGAATCGCCTATATCATTGGTCATCAATATTCCACTAGAGGGCTGCCATAGTTGTGGTACTGCACTAGCAGTAGCCTACAAATAATAACCCTTGTCAATGGCAAGCTTTTAGTACAACAAACGGAAATCTGATATTTCTCTAAAAAAAATCAAGCATCTTTTATCCCTCTCCCCTGGTCCCACCCAAAAACAGAACTACTACACTACCTTCCCATTTCGATCATTTCTCTGCCATTTCCAAAGCTTATGCACTGCGTTTGAAGCTAATGCCAACACTGACAGTCCTGAATTTGTGTATATCAGCCTAGAAACCTGAGAAACATAGCCATCAAACAATAATGAAAATTAGCTTCTAAAACAACATATGCAAGATAATCTAAATAAACACACAATTTGAGCTATAGAGCACAAAAATTATCATTACTTTCTGATGTACCAAAACAATACATAAAACTATATAATAAATGTAACCAAAAATTGTCCTGCAGTTATTCCTGGACCCTGGACCACAGTTGGCTTGGCTGGGGAAACATGGGAGGTTTAGATTTTTTGATCTTCCTTACCAGATCCCCTGTTTTAGATTGTGAAGCCCTTTTTAGATTTTTGATCTTCCTTACCAGATCCCCCTTTCTGGGGAAACATGGGAGGTTTTTTTAGCATACTTTGAGAACACTATCTCTTACTATACCAACACAAGTATTAACATGCCACAGCTGGATCCGCAATACCAACTTATATTGACACAAAAGTAATCAGAAATTTGACTGGTTTATAAATGAATTTGTAAAAAGTGGACCATACCCTCATGGCTGTCATATTATCAGGAAGCCTCATAGAGCGGCACTGTGATAGTTCATTTACTTCAGTCAATTTCCAGAGCCTGGAGTTTTCTACTGGTTCATCTATACTTCTAGACTTCATGTCAGCCAAAATTCGACTATCATTATTCTGGAGAAACTCAACAAAAAAGCAAGAGTCATATCAGCAATAAAAAGATGATAAACTTTCCAGCTATTAATCAGGTTAGAGATTTCAAGACTCACAATTCCAACACCAGAAGCAACAGAAGCTGATCTATCCCCAATGCTGATGCCGGTTCCAGTAGCATTGCCAGGAATGAAGTTACTTATTGTAGGGGCCTACATGTAGAACATACATTAAGGAACATGTAGAAGATTTACCATGCAAAATTAACCTTAAAAAATAGACAATACCATATGAGTTTACCTTCACAATTGCTGCTGAAGCAGCTCTAGAAGCATCAAATGTACGATTGTCCACTGTTCTTAGCAGCCTAACACCATCTGAATTTGCTAGAAATTTGATGCTATTATCATTTGTTGAGATGGCTAATAAAGATCCATCTTTGTTAAATCTAATACAAGGAGATGCCTGCAGATTTATAAGATTATAAAATAAGAAATAGGAGAAATAAATGATCAGGTATATAAAAACACAAAGTTCCAAAAAATAAAATTACAGGCAGTCCACCCTCTGCATCAGTACTCGTCAAAAGATTGACGTTGTTCGTGTCCCAAAATTTGACCATGAACTCATCACCAGCAGCCAAAAAGCGATTCTTGGTGGTATCAAATTGCACAACCCCAACAGATCGTTTTCCCAAACCGACAAACGCACGCCTAACAGTTCCTTCACTTTCATTCCATTCCACTAAGTGTGATTCTCCCTCTTTGCTTGTCCCACATGAAAACAATCTTGTAGAAGATCAAGGCATGAGAAAAATATTTTAGCAAAGGCACTAAAGAATAAAATATCAGGATATGACTAGTATAAGAACCTTCCGTCAGCACTGTATGCCATTGTGGTAGATGAGTGGCCGGGTGCATCATAGTCCACTCTTGATCCCAGGTTATCATACAACCATGCCTTTATCTTTCCATCAGTAGCCGTTGAAAAGATAAACTACAAAAAGGTTTCAAGATGAAGGAAAGAGATTGAATTTAAAAGGAGAACAAGGAACTCCTAAAATACGCTGATTAGATGATCAGTATTCCAAAGACACGAGATATCAACATGCATGATAGAAAAACGATTTAAAAGGTTTACATAAAAGGTAAGTAACATAATTTGAAGTAAAGGAGAGCCTATTGAAAATTTTACAGAGACAAAGATAGGGCCCAGAAACTTCAATAGGTCTTATTTGGAACTCTTTTACAGAAGCTTTCAAGCTTGTTACTGATGCAATCAAATAACTGGAAAAAAAATGTGTATGAAACTCTCGGAGTTCAAATATTCTCATTCATAAAAGTACAGGATCATTATGCCTACGAGAGACGATAATTTAGAATAATAAAATAAATTCATATAAGAACTGGATCACTTACCTATCAAGAGATACTAATTTACAATTAAAAAAAATAGATTCATAAAGGTACTAGATTATGCCTAGCAAGAGACATTAAAATAGAATAATAAAATAAAAAGGATGCACTGATTTTGCTACTTGGAAATTGAAGCTCAATTAAGTTGAGCATGTAAAAAGAGCCTTCTAATACAGGTTGCAAGTCTTAAATAAGATTCTCTCTTTGTACCATTATGTTCCCCATTCATCCATTTAGTCATAAGGAGACTCCAATATCAAAAGGCAACCATTACAACAATCAACATAGCTATCAGCTGGCCATGTTAAAAAGACTTTATTGTGCAATAAATAAGAATACAAAGCAACAGCATGAAATAAGTAACTAAGTGCATTTATTTTAAACATCTTTAATACACTTAATAGCAACAACCAACGTATTTACTTTAGAGGTCTTAAATATACATCCAACCACCATAAGTTATTTTTCCCAGTAAAATAAGCTATTCCATATTTCTAGCATAAATAAAAAAATAATTTAACATAGGATCTTAGTAAAAACTGAATTAACATTAAATTACCTGAATATTTTCCTTGTGATGTGGACAAACAGAATAAACAGGTGCTTCATGACCCTCAAAAGTAAATTTTGCATTTCCTGTAAGGGGATCCCATACCTGTGAAATTGAAATAAGTCAAAAGTGCCATCCCCTTGCCACAAGTCCATAAAAAGAGTAATACATAAAAACAAACCTTAATGACCCTGTCGTCACCGCAAGTGATGAGACTTAGCCGGTCATAATAGGAGAAAGCAAGATCATTAACACTCCCATTATGGGCCTCTATCTGGAAGAAAAAAAACAAAGAGTTGGAGATAATTTGTAATAACTCTTAAGACATACAAATAAAATAAGATCCCAATAAATGCAATTTTTTATATGAAAAAACCCAAGTATTTAAAGTAGATAAATGGTAATGTCATTTCAATATGATTCATTGCAACACAAACCTCACGGTAGTTCTTTACATCTTCTCCCCCATGATAGGAATAGAGGTGCACAATGTGCTTAGAGTATGCAACGCCTAAACAGGAAGACAGAAAGTGCAATATATTTAGTGGCAAGCTCCATTTGCTTTTAAAATTTCTTTAAGTGGTAAATCATATTCTTAAATGGTGATAACATTTAAACAATACCAAACAGAGCTCCATCAGGACTCCACACCACACGGTTAACTGATGCTGTATAACCATTGCTAAGAGATGCCTACACAAACAGATATATAGGTAAATTTATGCCAGGCAAATCAAAAACAAATAATTAATGTTCCATGATAATTGCAACATTAAGCCCGAACCTGGAGACCCACTGAGTGTACGCCCTGTTCCCAAACCTTGAAATTCTTCAGAGCAATCCTCTCCCTGCTACTCAACTCCCAGACCATAACATCACCCATGTTTGTTCCAACTGGAAAAATTAAAACCGGTCGGAATGAAGCACCGAAAAAACTCATAAAGATAAATACTTAAACAACGATATTATTCTTTATGCCCACAAGGGCTTACCAAGAAGAATAATTTGTTGCATAGGATGGAAATCCATGCTCTTCACTACTGACCCTTGATTTAAGGCCATAACAAGAGTCTTTGGCAAATCATCAGAAGAGCAGGAACTCTGTCCATGGTTCTGAGTACCATATCCAACAGGCAGAATATTTACAGGTAGATTGCTGACCTGATAGAATATCAATAGACAAAGTAGTTAGGAGAACTTGCCATCGAAAATAGATTCATCAGGATGTCAAAACATTGAACACATGCATAAGCACATGAGAGCATGTAGATTCCTCAATTATACTTGTATAAGAGAAAAACTATTAAAAATAGACTTTATCCCTCCACGAACCTCAGTCTTTTAAGGTTCCTTATCTGTGAGAGCTCATACATCTCTTACCAATCCAAACATATGTCCAATCAGGCAAACTATATAAACCTAAGCCCTCAACCCATGTTATATCACACCGGTTAAGAATATTCCACATTTCCATATTAAAGAGAATATAATAAGTTTATAATAGTTCCAATCATTTCGGATTGGATCCAAATTCATTTGATATATACGTGAATTCTTGTAATCTAACATATTTATAATTACTGATCACACATATTAATCAATTAGTAACTCTAATATGATGTAAGAGCAGCCTTATTTCTTAATTTTTGATTTTCCATCTAGATGTCCACTACCAACGACCCATTCAATTGTTGTTGTAGCATATTAATTGTGTTTCAGAAATAGTTTCAACTTTCAATTAATAGCGAGAATTGGATGTTCAATTTCAATTGTATTGGAAGGAGAGTTAACAATATCTCACATTATTAAATTAAAAAAATATAATCTATAATGTGAGGGTTCAACTATGACTTTAGTACCTTCAACATACACCCACAAGCGAATGCTTATTGGGCTTAAAGCGTGAATAAATATAGTCCCATCCCACTTTATACTAGAATATAATTTATTAAATGAGGGTTGTCAAAGGTCAAACTTCAAATTTTTTTGATCATGAAGCCTCATATACCATATCAACCATTCAAACCAAAAAAATTGAACTATCTGGTGAGAGTCCAACTATAGTTTTATTATATCCAACAACACCAACCTACGCATCTCATAACCATGGCGAACACAGTTTAAGAGTCCAGTCAACCACACGTTCAAACAATTTTCATTGCATAACATACTTTTTTACATACTTGATCATGGAAATACCTCATCTGATATTCCAAACGGTCTTGTTCTTTTTAATACATGTTCGGAGTCTGCTGTTTGATAATCCATAGCTGGGTTATTGGTAGGAGTCCTAGGACGCTTTAGAATTGCTGCCACCATGAAGAGATAAACATGAAAGCGAAACAAAATTAGCAATTGAGGGGAAAAAATGGAAATCTGTCAACCGCAAAGCAAATAGCAAAGTAACAAAAGAGAGACTGTGACTTCTATCATGCCATGAGCAATGTCCTAGAAAAAAACATCAATGCTGCTCCAAATATTTGATTTTAAAAATATGATATGGCAGCCAAGACATCTTTGAAGTCATTCAAAATTTACGTCCGTCATTATACATATTTTGATATATTTTGTTTACAATTCATTAAAATAGCTACAGCAGCTGACTAAAAGGTCTTAGTAACAATCTACCCGCATTGTTGGCAGCAGACAAACCAATTGGACCAGCGGAAGCTGATGGATGAGGTACTGGAGATGAATTTGCCATCCAACCAGCAAGAGATGTTGAAAGAGCAGCAGGATTAGGCTGAAATGGCTGAAGCATATAGACAAATCATCAACATTCTAGAAACTTAGTTATCAAGCTGATATAACTGCCCAAAAGCACACCATTTAATTTTCAATTCTCACTTACAACATGAGCGCTCAATGGTGGAAAACCCCCTGCCTTAGGCAACGAACCCATTAAATGATTAGTTACAGGGGATGGAGCCCGAGCTCCATTTGATTGTCCGCAACTGTGATCAACAAAAAGGGTCTTTATATCAGGATTAGGCCTTGGATTTTTACAAAGTTGATGTTGCCAATTCAAACTGCAATTCAGTGCTGACAGATATGAGTAACATAAGAGATCAAGAAAACAAAATCTAAACAAGAGCATCTAAGGCACGCAGGGAGGACAAGAAGTTCTAAGGGACCTTTGATTTATAAGTGTTCGCAACCTTGAACTTTTCAAGGTTGGAAACTGAAGCTTATCACGGAAAAGAGGGTTAGCCTCTATCAACTTTTTGAGTTCAGCAAGCATTATACTTCTAGCCGACTTGGTTTCTCCATATTTTGATAGCTGTTCATTATCCCTGCAATCGAAGTAAACGTGTAAAGCCCCACCGACACCAAGACATACCATATACATAATTTGGAACTATCAACAAAAACATATACATCAACAATGACAAAAAAAAAAATAACACCAAGTACCTAAAGTTTTCTAGTGTCAGTAATTGTGTGATCTCTTTAAAAAGTTCTTCATTGAATGCTGAAAACACTCTCAAGTCCTTCACTAAAATCTCCACTGCTTTCGGGCGGTCCCGCCTAAAAAGATTCATGTCACAAAAAAAAAGGTAAACAATTTTCAAAGTAGAGGATTTCAATCCTCAAATCCTAAATAGACACCATATCTTATATAACAAATTCATTCAGTTGAAAGAAAAAACAAAAAAAACCCACTTGTCTAAAGCTTCAAGGTACTTCTGTTTGCGAATCTCAAAGAAAATCTTCATAGAGTATCTATTATCATCAACCTTAGTAAAACCTGATAAGTATTTCTCCACCTCATCCCATTCTCCATTGGTCACCATTTCATCAAAATACCTCATGTTAAAGTAAAACCCCGATTCTTGCTCCAACCTTCACAACATATTAAACCAAACCAAAACTTTTAACAAACACTACAACTCCAATAAAACTAATAAAATATCAAAATGACAAAATTAAAATTAAATCACGATTGAAATAAAACATTACCTGTGAACAGTGTCTTTGAATTTCTCTTCATCAAGAAACTGAAGTATGAGAAACACAAGTTCTCTACTAAGCGAAGACATTACTTAATTGTTTCTAAACCTGCACGGAACGTCAAGAAACCAAAATAAACTCAGAGATCTAAAAATTAAAATAAAACACGTCATTTTTTTAAACATTAAAACCCTAAAATTCACATGAACACCAAAATCATACATAAATGGAAATTTCAAAAAAAAAACCACATAATTTTATCAGTTATACTACTTCCACCAAATACTTCACAACAAGGAAAAACAAAAATCGCAGAAAATGAAACGGATACCAGTATAGTGAAAGAGATCGGAGAAATTTAGAGGAGGACAAAAAAGAAACAGTAAAAACGACGTCGTTGCTTGCTTTCTCTTCCTCTATATCAATCAATATGTTTTTTCCTGTGTTGTTTATTTTGGGGTTGAGAGTATTTATACAGAGAAAAGCTTAGGGATTTTGAAAGAGGAGAGAGAAAAAGATAAATTCGAAATGGCACCAGACATATTAAATACCGTGAGCGAGACGATATTATGATCATGAGATCGATTGGTGCTATGATAAATCAATTGACCTATGATAGGTAGAGTTACTTATAAAGATAATATGGTGTAGTTCTTATCACAAGTGATAAATAGTTCTGCTTATTGAGTGATATTAATACGATGGGATTGGATATGGGAATTCCATTCCGGCTGGATTTGCGGGTTTTTTAGGTCATCTCTAACAATTCACCAAATTGTCATTTGGTATGCAAATTCTCTTTAATAATATATCCAATTCTATAATAATATAGTATTTTATTTTTTCTATTTTTTTAGTAAGCCCATCCGGTTTTCAAGGCGTCGCCCTGGCTAATCCGGATCCGACCTGTGTCGCGCACCTGGCATGGTGGGTGAGTCTACCAGTGGGAATTTTCTACATTTACAAGGACTCGAACCCGAGACCTTATTTAAGCGATACCAAGCCGCTTACCACTTGGACCAACCCCCATTGGTAGTATTTTATTTTTTACCCTATATATATAGTCATTTTATCATGGAAAAAGACTCAAAAATAATCTTCATATTTCCACCCAAACTTTTGAAACACTTTCATATTTTTTAAAATTCAATTAAGCCCTCATGTTAACGGAATTTAAAATTCGCACCTCTCTAAAAATATGAAGGGTCATTATTGAATCTCAAAGTGTGCGAATTTTAGATTTCGTTAACATGAGAGTCATGAATCTTACAAAATATGAAGAGCCCTCAAGAGTTTTGGTGGAAACGTGAGTAATCTTATTATTGTATATCTTAAAATAGAGTAACTTTTTTATTTTTGGTTTTCAATTTTATTATAAATTTCAATATTAAACATTTGTTAGTTTTTATTACAATATAGTTCAAATAAAAATGTTCGATTTAATCGGAAATTTAAATATGCAGGATTAAATAAAATAAATTTGTATCAATTAATTCAACACTTTATAAATAAAGTATATTTATATCTTTTATTATTTAATAATTTTTTTTATTTTTAATAAATATAGTTATTTTAAAAAATTAAAAAAGTATGAACATATTTAGATTACATATTTAAAAGTATATAAACATATTTAACAAATATATTATTAAAATTTAATATATTTTATTATAAATAAATAATAAATAATTAGAAAAATTAAAAAATGAATGAATAAAAAAATACATAATAACTCAAATTAGATGTTACTGCCAAAAAGGAAATCATCAATATCGCTAAAACAAATTATCGTCGTAAAAAGTTATTGTTGAAATAAAAAAAATTGATTAAACTATCAATAAAAATTTGAGAGAGAAACTGAAAAATTATTAAAAAAAAAAATTGACGCAAAAAGATAAATAGGAATTTGATAAAATAACATAAAATTTTCTTCAAAATAGAAATGAAAGTTTTGAATTTTTTAGATTATTTTAAATAAACTAAAATATTATATACTCCCTCATCCCGTTTAAAAAGCGACATTTCTCAATTTTTTTATGTCCCATATAAGAAAGTAAGATCATGATTTTTATTTTTTATGCTATTTTATAAGTGATTCCCTTTTATAATCCCTTTTTTCTTTCTATAAATAATGTTTATTATTCTACACACAAACTACGAATCTATAATAAATAAGAGTAAAATAAGAAAAATAATAATAATTATTGAATTTATTAAATCATATGTAAAAGGGATATGTCTCTTTTCAAACGAGACAGAAAAAGTAAAAAATTGTTTTATAGTTAAAAAATTATACTCCCTCCGTCCTAATAGAGTTGTCCACTTTAACAAATTTTTTTGTCCCAAAATACTTGTCCACTTTCAAAAAGTAACTAACTTTTATACTCAATTTTTCTATATTACCCCTATTTAAAATCCACTAATTAGTAAATTGAAAGTGGACCCTACATTAAATAGGGGTATGACAAGAAAAGTAAGGAAAATTTTACAAAACCCATGAATAATAATTGTTTTTCTTAAACTGTGTGATAAGGATAAAGTGGACAACTCTATTGGGACGGAGGGAGTATTTTATTATTTTTTTCATTTATAAATTTGGCAATAAATAAACGAATTAGTGAGAGTAATAAACACTTGCTCCATATTGTATTGAGCTAGTACAAATGGATACACAACACAGCGAGAAGAGACAGAATAGGAAAAGGAGAGTAGTTAATGTCAGAGATGGTTTATTGTTCAAATTAAGTAAAAGGCGTGTGAGATACGTCTATTAAATGGATAAAGTGAAATGAGATGAGAAAAGATACTTTTCATTATATTATCGTTTCAAATTATCTTATCGTGATAAATACGATAAAGGAAGCTCACGTCAAATCAGTGTGACGCAAGACAATTGAAACCGTTCTAATCAGATGCTTTTGTAATTATCTGTCTTTAAAGCGACAGATAAAGAAACATACGAGTTTTTCTCACATGCGGACGCCTCCTTTTTAATTATGGTGCGGCGCATATGCTACACAACGAAAAATTCCTCTCTGCCTATCCCACTACTTATTTAAAATAATTAATCTATGACATCGTTCATTGATACATTTAACATATTTTTTTATAAAGTCTAGATCTTATACTGATGAAAAAATACAAGATTGAGGCACTTTTTTTTTGATTATTTGAGGAGTGGAAGCGCTTGTGGGAGAAATCGAACCCATGATCTAGCAGTTCGACTTATTATTTGACTTATTGCAGATATAATCAAATCAATTTTGAAAAAAAATGGATTGCTTTGTAACGAATTTGTTAAATTTAGGTAGATTGACAACTTTTGAAAGTTTTAAATATATTTTTAAAAAATAAAAAAAATTGACTTTTTAACACCTTAAACCCATTGTATATTAATAGTTTGATATTTTTTATTTTCTATTTTTTTTTTAATAATTAGGGAAGGGGACCACTTGTGGAGGAATTGAACCTACGACCTTGACAGTTTGTTGTCCAGCGATTATACCATTTGAAGTACAGCTCGTTGGTTATTTTCTAAGCTATAAAAGAAACTAATTTTTAAAAAAAATATTATAATAGTAAACTGAATTAATTATTTTTGATTAAAGTTCAATGTTTTGATCGATTTTGTTCCCTCTACGCCCCTACCGTCACCTGTTGTAATTGCTAAAATGTGGTTGAGATAAAGGTGGCGTAATTGATCAGTAAAACACATATTCTGCTTAAAGAAAACATATTTTATTTGCTGATAATGCTATTATCGTCCACCAAAAGACTCTCCTCAGCATCATTAGTTTATTACCCATTAAATTACGAGTCTCTCTTTTTATTTTAAGGTATATAAATTTATATGAGTTTTTTTTATCATAACATAGTTAGAATATAATAAAAAGAAATGATATTTATTATTCCTACACTAAGAATTCTAATTATTATAAGGCGCTTTTGAAATTAGCTAATTAATTTTTGAGTGAAATGTTGAAATTCATAAATAAATAAATGCACATGAAAATCTCAACTAAATTAACGCTGGTTTAGCATTCATGTCATTTTGCAAAAATTCACAGCTGACATTAGCTAAATAAAGAACAACATTTACAAGAAAAACAAATAAAAGCCTCTGAAAAACTAAAAAAATCTAAAAGAAAGACAAAAATTATTATACATAACTTGATTATAAAGAGAAAGAAATTCATTCATTACCCCAAAGGAGAGCCAGTCACAGACGGGTCCGTGCGCCGGCCATGGTCAGACATAAATTTTCTAAAAAAATCTAATTTTATATTTAAATTCTATCCTACTAAGTATGAAAAAATCGTTATTTAATTTTATTTTATTTTACAATTCGTCTTTCCTAATTAATTTATCTGCATCCCACCAGAGAAAAAAGATGTAGTATGTAACACCATGTTTCCACTCAAATCACAATCGAGTTGCCCTTCCTATACATATGAGTTACTCTGAATTGCACATGAAAAATGAAGTGTAAGCACTGCAGTCAACAATGAGCAAGCACCCCAAAAAACCTGTCTAGATCAGGGGTGAGGAAAAAACCGGCCGGCAGAATTAACCGACTGAACTGATGAAATTCGGTTGATTTGTTTTGATTAAAATGATTCATTCAGTTAGTTCGGTTTTAAAATAAAACAATTTGGTTTTTGCTTATCGGTTCGGTCTGAATTTTAAATTATATTACTTAGTTGAACCGATTGAATTAACAAAAAATTTGAATTTTTTGAGTTTCTCATAATTTAGTTGGTTTTTACCGACCCGACCGAAATAGGTCGGTTTAGTTTTGAAATTTTTTTCTATCTTATTTGATCGATTCGGTTTTTATTAAATTTTTTTATTCAATTGATTCATTTTTGGTTATTCGACCGAACAGTTAATTCGATTAAGAGGTTGTCGATTCGATTTCGATCGAACTGACTCACACCTAGTCTAGATTTTCAATTAATAATCTAGATAGAATAAAGGGAGAGAATATTAATCTTTCAAAAAATAATGGGCTAGTTACTTTCTCTCTAAAAATTGCTCTCCCTTCTATCTAAAAAAAATTCTTCTTCATCTTCATACTTTGAAGGGTGGGAGAAGGTGGTTTCCGATCCTAATCGGAATCACATGCTCTCCGCCCATAAATAATAAGTAATAAATAGTTTTAGCCTTCTTTTCAATAAGATCTCTTCGATATGAAGTCTATTATGGATTCTATCTTTTTCTTCCAAGAATTTTTATATAATTTGTAGGTTTTTTTGTGTTTTCTTTTTTAGATAGTTCAAGAAGTTTGTAGTGACTGTTCGGGTTTTAGAGTTTATCTCTTGTAGATCTAAGATTTGAAGCGCTATGATATTTGACATCTCAAAGACTATCTTTAATTCATGAAATAGGGATAGAATAAAATAACTAAATCCGTATAAAATGATTATTTGTTATTTTAGTTCATAAAATAGTTGTTATTACATGATTTTATGGAACAAATACTCATCTCAAAAACAATAAAATGGTCATTCTATTTTTAATGGAATAACTATTCTATTTAATGCTATTTCATTATATAAACCAAATATAGACAAATTAAAAGTTTAGATGAAAAATGTCAAAAATAACATAAGTCTGATCATTAGTGGAATTTTTGGCGGACTTGGTGTGTTAGGGGCAATACGGCACTCTATTCCATTGGATAGAAATATAGGCAAACATGTAATTGCTTTAGGCTAGAGTTTTAGTATGTAACACTAATAACTCTAAATTTAATGTAATCGTTGATTTAATTTAAGTAAAAACTATGCGGCTATTCCAAAGACGTAAGCGATTGCTGAACCTTGTTAAATATTATATTTTTGTGTGTGATTGATTTCTTACCATCTCGATTTCGTTTATTATTTTTGTTCAAATTATATTTTACAAAATTTCTTGTTCTTTCGCGTTGTTTTTATCGTTTCAATCGTTCCGCAGCGCGCGTAGATTTCATCTAACCTCAAGCTATTAATAGATAATCCTATAAATATCACACCTACTGATTAGTGTTAATCTCTGAAATATTTATTTTAATTAGAGAAAATTGACATTTTCCTATACCAAGGTGGATTAAGACTGAAAATGTTTAAGAGTTAAACTTCACCAAATATAAATTTCTTATTTCTGGTACATTGAGAAAGGCTCATGACCCATTCCAGTAAAGATTAAATGGATGGGGAATCCCATTTGGCTTAATGTCAACTTTAATTTCTTTTTAAATCTTCTCGTCACAGGTATCACAAAATTAATTTCATTAGGAAGGAAAGCCATCATAATTCACAAGGGTACTTTTTTTTTCCTAAAAATACTGATGATTTTGTAATAATAATATTTAGACAATAATAGTGATTCTACTTTTTAAAAAAATGCACTAATTATTGTTGGCCTATCATGTCCTCTTAGTTATCACGTAAGACCCACCTTCCAAGTTCTTTCTATTTGGCTGCCTCTTGCTTACTTTCATTCATTTCCTTTCTATATCTCAATAATTTTCACTTATTGGTAGTTTTATTTTTGTAATTAAATATCTTTTTTTTTTCCAAGATAGAGTTAATTATGAAGATTCAACTTACAAGGGATGAAAGTCATATAACAAGGACTTATATATGATCTTTCGAAAAAATTAAACTACAAAATAATAGACAACAATAAGATACAAGCAAAAAAAATCGAAAAACAAAGAAAATTCTAAACATAAATCCCCAAAACTTAACACAACGAAATCGTTGGAAGGGTGTTTCGAAATTTTCTTGCACCGATTTGTCAATCAAACCGCTTGAACCGTTGAAGCCTACTATTTCCGATCGTCGATCTTCATCTTCATTATAACTCTATAGAGATAGATCCATATCCTTTTCATTTCTTAGATCTACAATATTTTGGAGTTAAACTCAAAACAAACACTAAAATTTCTTGTGGATCTAAAAAATATAAACAAAGGAGGGAAAAAGACTTAAACTTTACTGCTAACAAGCAAGAAACAAAACCCAAATCAAGCAAAAACTAGACTTTTATTTTTAGATTTATTGAACTAAACAAGTAGATCTAGAAAAACTAGTAATATGGGCGGGGAGAAGATGATCTTTCCGGCTAGCCGGAAAATCATCCTCTCTCACCCTCAAAAAGATGAAGAGAAATGAAATTTTTTAAGAGAGAAGTGAGAGCACCAAAATTTTAGAGAGAGAGAATTTTAATTGGGTTTTTGATATTTAAATATCTTCATTTGCTTATGAAACAATAACAAAAAAACTGAGCATAAGTCTGACTTTTTAGAATAGTCACTCAAATCAAAAAAAAAAAAAATATTTATTCAACATTCAAAAATGCAATTGAAATATTTTGAGACCTCACATTTTCAAATAAATTTGTTAAGTATGACCAAGAAAAGTATATGTATGCACAATTTGTTAACCCAGAGATAGAAGGGGGAGTCAAAGTAGAAAATTCAGCAAGTGAAATAAAGGTTATATGTTGGAAACTCTAAAAAGGGATTCTTTTGCTTTTCATCTCTATTTTGAAATAGTAAAACTAATGGATAAACCTTTTTTCTTTTTTGTGCATG
Organism: Mercurialis annua; assembly: GCF_937616625.2. NCBI lineage: Eukaryota > Viridiplantae > Streptophyta > Magnoliopsida > Malpighiales > Euphorbiaceae > Mercurialis > Mercurialis annua. The sequence continues at coordinate 65,908,949 of NC_065570.1, forward strand.
AGCTTGGCTGAACTCTTTAAATTAAATAGCAATTGCGACCGACGAGCTATGCTTGTGCATTTATCAAGAAATTCTTTTCAAATGGTTGAAAAGGCAGCAAAAATTAATAAAATGAGAAAAAAAAATATTGTCTGATGAACGTCCCTTTCAATTAAGTTTTTTTCTTTTTTGAAAAATTCAGTTGAGTTTCTTTTGAATTTGTCTGTGTCCTATCGTAATAGCACTATTTTTACCTATTCATCAGTTATGTTTTTATGGTTTAATAGTGTAAAAAAAATCCGAACTTTAACGTGTTTTGTAAATTTAACACAAATTTTTAATTTTGACAAATTAAACATGAACACCTAGTTTTTATTTTTTTGGGACCTTTAATCACCACCGTTTTTAAATAATTGTGGTCAAGAAATCCTATAAGTTCCATTTTAAAATCAAAAAAATCCCTATTCTCAGTTTACCTAACACTGTTAACATTAGCTGACATGATATTTTAAAAAAATAAAAAATAAAAACACCCCACATCATCTGAAACGTCAGCAAAACACCTTAAAATCAAAAATAGAGTCCTAAAATCAAAAAAGAAAACCTAATTTCTATTTTTTTTAAAACCTACCCAATCGCCATTGCCGCCCTCTCTTCTCCCGGCCACCGCCGTCCTCAGACGAACCCATCTAGGTTCGTCTTCTACATGCGAGAAGACGAACCCATCTAGGTTCGTCTTCTACATGCGAGAAGACGAACCCATCTAGGTTCGTCTTCTGATCAAGTAAATGTCCTCACCTGAAAAGACGAACCTAGATGAAATCATCTTCTTAGGCAAACGATTTGTGGCTGATGGCAACAGATGGCGACGACTAATGGCGACTGTAGGACTATGGCTGCGTTAGCGACGAAATTATGAATTTTTTTATACTTTTATGGAATTTTAGGGATTTAGGGGTATTTGGGATTTTAGTTTTCAGAATTTTGCTGGCGTGTTAGATGACATAGAGTATATTTATTATTATTTTTTAAAAGCGATGTTAGCCAATGTTAACGGTGTTCGACAAAAACTGGCGGTAGGGAGTTTTGTGATTTTAAAATCGAAACTTAAGGGCTGGACTGAAATTGATTTTTAAGGACGATGGTGATAAAAGGCTCCAAAGTCAAGGATGGTGGACGAATATAAGCCTCGTAAGATTAATGAATAAACAAAACAAAATTACTTCAACCATTCCTTTTAGAAAAAATGTGTAGGTAAGTACTTAAACCTTTGATGATATAATATTTACCCCTTAAACTCCAACTCAAGGCAACATGGTCCTTAAACTTATAATATCAATACAAATAAACTCTTTTCAAAAATAAAATAAATGAAGTTAATACGAGAGATTCATTTGCATCGATTTTATAATTTTAAGGGCCAAATTATATCATATTAAAGTTTAGGGATATAAATTTTTATAAATATTTGAAGATGTATATGGAATTTTTATTTATTTTAAATACAATTAAGTAGGGAGGAACCAGACTATATGCCTGAGGGGGCATCCGCCCCGCCAAACTGTTTTTATATAACAAAAATACCCTTTAATTTTTTATTTTTTTAAATTATATTTAATTTTATATATTTCGCCTCCTCAAAAAAAAATCTGTATGATTTCATTCCCCTATTTCACAAAAACTAGCTCCATCTCTGATTAAGAGTACAAAACTTTCTCAATGCCAAAAAACACTCTAAATATATCTTAAAATATGTTCAAATAACAAAAATTGAAATTCCAAGAGGAAAGTGAATAGGTTGTTTTAAAAAAAAAGATAAAGTTTAGGTGATTAAGAAAATTCGCAAAGAATTTTTTTAAAATGGTTCGGTTTAAATCAAAACCGACATCCACTACTTAATTAAAGATTGAGTTTTTGCATTCACTAAACTTGAATCAAGCTACAAAATTGATGTTTAAAGTTTAACACCTAATTTTTTATAAAGATATTTTTCCTAAAATTAAACTCAAATTTAAAAAGTTGATTTTTAAAAATTAATCAAGAACTTACCATAGTGATGATCACTAAATGATTCACTAATAAAGACTAAAGGAATCACTATAATTGATACACAATACACAATTTTGTTTGAAAGATAGTTGAGAATTTTGAATGTGTTGAGGTTTGATAGTTTTTATAACCTTAAGACAACTCAAATGAATATCTATTTATACTCATTGAAGACCCTTATAATTTTCCCTTGAAAAGAACAAAAAAATTATGGTACAAGCTAGGTGGTGCCCTCGACCAGGGGAAGTTCCATCTGCAATAGAACTTCTTTAAACGTAATAGGTTTTCATTGGAGCATTCAAATATATCCATTACAGCCTCCAACGGTAAATTGGTTCTCGCCTGTAAGTCCCAAAGTTCCCACCACGACCATTTCTTTGATTTCAGGATTTGAAAAAGATCAAGGTCGCGCTTGTAATCTGAAGAGGTTGCTCTCGTAAAAGATCTACTGCCCACGTTGATTTTGAAAATTTTGGTTTCACTAAATTCTCCATATTGTGTCCCAAGTGTTCTAGAATATTCCTGCATAGTTATATATATGATTATAACACTTTAGTCAAAATTAGAGAGATCTAAAAAGACGAAAGAAAGTTTAGAGCTTTTTTTTAACTAAAGTTAAAATTAATTTTGAATATGATGAAAAGTTAAGATATAATTAAAATAATTATGCTTAAAATTATTTAAAATATGACTATTTAAATTGATTTATTAATAATAACGATAAAAAAATAAAAAATTGGATTCAAATATAATTAAAATTAAAATGAAAGGACATATATTATCTACCATAACAAAATAATAAAATGTGAAGTTAAATTAAAATAGTAAAATATATATACCTATATAAAAAAATATATTATAAATCAACATAGGATAAATTTCCAACATCATGTATTCTATCAACTTTTTTTTATTTTACTTTTTCATTATACATGTTTATTATTTTTTTTATTAATATAGAAGTGACTATTTATTATTTTCGGTGTGCAAAAACTAATAATTTAAATGATTAAAAAATAAGAAACTTTTAATATTTAATATTAATTTTAATTTTGGAATAAAAATTAATTTTATATGATCTTTTAATTAAATCGGTAAAAATTGTTTACTTGCTTTTTATTTAACTTATTTCATAAATTAATATTTTAGTTTTGTCCAACCAGTCGATCTAGTTTGGTTTTAAAAAAATTGTTAGTAAATATTGTTTTTAAAATAATTAATTATTTATGATATTGAAATAACAGATATCTCATTACATTTCAGCAATATAACTTTATCAATCATTGTATTTGAAATAGTTTTAACTTTAAGTTAATTTTTAAAAATTATTTTCACATGTATCATCTTGATGGAATTTTTAAAGATATTTAGAATATAATTTGGTATTGAGATTTTTGTATTTGCTTACTTTTATTTAATAGTAATAAAAGAATACAAATACGTCCTTAAATTTTATAAAATAATATCTATATTTCTAAATTTTAACTCGATACATATGAACCCTTAAAATTATAAAATCAGCACTAATTGGCCTTCAGACTAACTCCATTTTATAGAAAAATAACTTATTTGCACTGATTTATAATATTAAAAACTAATAGAACAGAGTTAAGAGTTTAAAAATATAAATATTCTTTTATCAAAAGTTTAAGAACGTAACTGCACTTTTTACGCCCCTTTTTCTAGGTCAAACTTAGAATTTGAAAAAGCTAACAATTGTCCCAAATTATAGATTATCTTTATTTCTAATAAATAGTTTAAAGACTAAAATCTTAATTAATATGTATGATTATCTCTAAACAAACTAATTGTAGTATTATATTTCAATAGGAGTAAATGTCTCTTTCGATAAGAATGAAAAATAGATTAGATTAGTCAACTTATTTTAGTATTGATTAATGTGCTATTAATATGTCTATAAAAATATGAAAATGATAAAGCTGGAAAAAGAAAACATATAAAAATTGATATTAGCTAACTCAACTTAATATTTCTAATTTATGTGTTTGTTCAAACGGCCTATCAACTGGGGAAAGAATAGTATTTTATTGAATACTTAGGTAATTGTCGTGAGTCAAATAGTTTTCGTCGATCATCAAATAATCTTTGCTTGATCACCAAAGAGCTAACTATAGAATAACTTAGATTTTGAAAATGCACCCTAAAATAGTGTTGATAGTATAATTATAATTAACTAGCGATTAGACTAGCATAACTTTGAAACTCAATTGGGGAAGTTGAAAAAAGAAAGCACCAAATGGGGAGAAAAGTAAAAGAAAGAGATGTAGAGTAGATGGATATTCTTTTGTTGGATGAAAACAAGATTAGGAAACTGTGAAGCACTTGCTCCTACTTTTCTTCTTTTTTTCTTTTTAGCTTCTTTTGGGTTTTGTCCATAATAATGATAAAGGACCTTATTTACAATTCGGTCGGTGCTCAACAAAAGAAAAGAAAAAACTGGTCGAAGCACTAATATGGAGTTTTCATTACTCCATAATGCAAACTATAAACTAATCTTCCATTTCACTCTCTTCCATGTGCGGAAACTCGTGCTTGCATATTACATTATAGGATATCGTTGTACAACACAAATTTTATACCATGTGACTAAAAATAATTATATAGATAGAGACCATCTACAAAATAAAACCAAAATATTGGTACAAATGTTAATTAATTAATTTTTTTACATATTTAATGATAATATAATTGACTCTATCACGCTAAAGTAGGCTCTAATTCGGATTGTTGTCGGAAAGAATTTATAATAAATTCATGACTAAATAAAGGTGAAACTCAAACTATCATAGGATGAGAAATGTACTAGAAATTAATTCAGTTTGCCATCAGAAACATAACTTATGTAAACAAATCTGGTAATTCTCTTTAACTTTTGGCTTAGCCAAACGTTAAGAAAATCAACATGAAGGCTGAATCGCGTCACATTTTATATGCTAAAATTATATTTTTTTCAGGAGACATTTCATATACTAAAAAGGTATATTTTGTTCAATTGAAAGCTTGAAAGTATTTAATTTGAAAAAAATTCTTGTCTAAACCAAAATCATAAAATACCACTCATGTCCTTGCATGAATAAATTCCCGAATATAAAATTATCAGATATATTTTCCACTTGAAGCATGAGCAGAAGTACCTTTTTATGACATAAGCGGAAGTACCTTTTTATGTAGCATTATAATCAATCTTTATTATAATTTTTTAAGAAAGAGAGCATAAGAAGCACAACTCAAATTATATACTTACTATTTCATCAGTAACGTGTGCTTCCTCAGATTCAAACCTTCAAAACACAGTAAAGCTACTATCAGGTCATTTAGATATAAAAGGAAGCAGAATCGAACCTGGTGGGAGGTTCTTTTATCGGTCACCTGACTAATGGTTGCAGCTCCGAGGACTATAGTTTCTATTAGGGTGACATAGACAACTTTTCGGTTAATATAAGGCTTAACACATCCAAATGTTAATTTTTGTACTATTAATCTTCATTTTACTTCATCCTTATTAAATTATTTAATTTCAAAGAGTTTTTGGACTGCTAATTTTACGTACAATGGTCAATTTTCATGAAACGACATCATCTATAATTCCATTCAAAGGACCATGGGTACACAAAACTACAATGTATACTCTTAAAAACTAAAAAAAAAAAAATAGTACAAATTTTTAGACGGACCTTACCTAGTGTTTTATAAAGGGTTTTTTTAACAAGTACCTATGTAATAGCAAAATATTCTCAAGAATACTAGTCATACTTTCAAAATTGAAAAATACAATACCCACTTTTTTTTTTTTGCAAAACTATACTTTGTTAATTATAAAAATACAATAATCATTATATAAGGAATGTATTTAGATGAAAGTCAAGACTCTCCTACAAATAAAATCTTTCCAAATAAATTAGGATATTTTCAATTAAGATTTTTCCAAATGAAATCAATTAATATCTTTTCAAAATAAAACCAATTAAATATCTTTTCAAAAATCAATTAAAATTTTTCAAAATCAAATTTAAATAAAATCAAGGATAATACCTGGTAAACGTTTATGTTGATATATAATTAAATTTGATTATATTCAATATTCGAAAAAAATACGATTTGGTTAACCAATGGTATACTAACAGATTACTAACGGTAGACTTAAAACAAATTTTATTTAATTAAAGCTGATTATATTCAATATTCGAAAAAATACGATTTGGTTAACCAATGATATACTAACAAGTTACTAACAGTAGACTTAAAATAAATTTTATTTAAAATGCGCAATTAAGGTTTACTAAAAAATTATTCATGATATACTAAATAATTCTTAGCTATAGGTTTGTCAACGATTAACCTAACGTATACTAATAGTGTACTAAAAACAAGGTTATTGGTGCACCATTAATACACCATTAGTTAACTAGCAACAAAAATAAAATTCAGTAACAGATTACTAACAATTTTATTAATAATATATTAAAAGTAAAATTTATTACAAGTTAACCATTAGTTACCCACCCAAAAACATTACAATTCTCATAATCATTTCTTCAAACACCTAGAGTGCAGGCTGAACATTGATTCTATATATATATATATATATATATCCACGACAATCCATCACCAACCTCCACAATAAACCCAACAAAACTCAATAATCCAACCACATCAAAGAACAAAACAAAGCCTGTTATAAAAGAGAGCAGCCGCAACTAGCGGAAAAAGGGAGCGGCATCTTCGAACGGCGCAACGCAGCAGAAGCGGCAGAACGGTGAAATGGAGCGGAAGCAAAAACGAGACGGAAAGCGGCTACGACGTTTGACAGCGACATAAAAGAAAGATCGAAAATCTCAATAGAAGCAATAGTGAAGATGACGACGGCGTGAGTGAGTGAGATTCAAGCTCAGAAAAGAGGACGGGAAGAGAAGACGAAAAGAGACGACGCCGGGATGAGAAGAAGAGAAGAGGCGGCAAGTTAATTAGGTTTCTTGAATGAAATTAGGTTTTGCTCCTTTAAAGGAATTTATTGGAGTAAAAAATATTTTTGAAAAAGCAAAAAGGTAGAAATCTAATAAAAAAAAGTCAAAATATAATTGTCAAAAATGAAACCTAGGCCCGTATTTTTGAGATTAAAATGATATATTGTAGTATATTATCTAATTAACTCTTTTATAAACCAAATTAGTGCCTAACTGATATCGCCACTAGTTTCCAATTCAATGCCAGTTGAACCGATTTAATATAAGACAACAAAAAAATTAGACCTAACTTGTCAAGTATTTATCTGATGCAATGGTTGTGTCATGTTATATTCACAACAAGCCAATGAACATTTGTAGTAGGAAATCTTTAATTATTACTTAGTCTTCTTTTTGTCATTAATATTCCAACATAGCTAACACCTCTTTAATTTGTTGCATAAATGACATGGCATAACATTATATTGTACAATTTTTCCCAACTTGTATGGTTTAGGCCTAACTATCAATTCAACCGCTGATTCCACAGGTTCAAGCCAAACCATTGGTTCAGTGTGGTTCTGCCAGTTTCAATCCAGTTACACCAGATCTATGATTCTTATGGGTTAGTAACAAAGGTTCATTTCACCCTCCAACCTAACACAAAATTCAAAATGTCAAAGTGTATAGTTTTGAACAAATAAACCCACTACTGAATCATTATTTTACTCGACTCTCAACAAATAACCCAACAAACATCCATTCAGAATATCTATTTTAGAAAGTTCAGAATAAAATTATTCAGTTTTATCAAGCTATGATGAAATAAACCTTTTGGTTAAACCTTAACACAAAGGAAAATGTAGCATATCACTATTTACAGAACGGACCACTGCCACTCTGCCAGGATTTGAATATGAAAAGCCAAAGAAATGATAAATAAGGCCATTCTTGATTTTCAATCCAGGCCAAAATTTAATGCTACCCATTTCTTCAATTTGCAGTAATAATAAAAGTATAAAGCTACCTCAAACAGCTACAAAATACCGTTGACTTGAAATTCCTATATATTTACTCAATGCCTAAAATTGAAAGAGAGCAAGACATAGTTCAACACTGTACTAATTTCCGAATATTTTCAGCTCACTATTTGGGATTCTCCAGAACCCTTCATTCTGGTGATCTTAAACAGCCGCCGGGAAGAAGAAACCTAAACTTATCTGCATTCTCTATTAAATATGCAGGAATATGAACTGCAGAAGCAGAACGAGGAATCGGACCCATCTTCTTAATCAACTCTTGAAATGTGTATTCCTCCGGCAACATATCGAAGAGGTCATCTCCGCTGCACACGAGTTTCTGAATTCTAGCGTAATTTAAAAATCGTTTTTTTCTCACTCTATCTGCGTGGCTATAAGCAGTCATCTTAAAAGCAATTTCACTGAGTCGGCGAAAGCAGAAGCTGCAATGCCATCCAGCATCTGCAAAAATAAGGTCAGTTTGGCGGGAATGGCGATATCTGGTCCAAGGGCCATAAACATGGACCGATGCACGCCAGCTACTATAGTCTACAGGGAACTCAAATGAGTACATGTAATGCCTCATTTCAAGGTGCAAAACTGGAGGTATTCCGTCACACCATTTCAGTAGTTTCAGTGTCTGTGGGCTAGGAATCTCATCCGTATCGGACATAATCAGCAAATCTCCATTGGAAATTCCGGCACGCCGGATCAAACTATTCATAGCTGCTCGCTGCTCTGACTCGAGTACAAAAGGGTCTTCATATAACTCGCGGGTAGCAACATGGCCAGAGAACACACCATGGACAATCTTGTCCTTAAAAAAGGAAAACCGGTTTTGGTTTGAAGCAAAGAACAAGGGTTTGGGAATACCAGTGAAAGTGGTATTGGACTCTAGAATTACAAACTTACTAATGTAGGGATGAAGCTCACGCCATCTGATCTCAAGAATGTCTAGCTCATTGCTGAAAATAATGCCATCAAAGATACGGCGAGGTTCAGTGCGCAGAGACCAACCGTGAAGATTGCAAAGATGTTCCATTGAAACATTCTCTGCATAATAGTGAGGTAGGCGTGTGAAGGGAGGAGGGGGATTGTCCCAAAGTGGACGGAAAAAATAGGATATTTTCTGCGCATGTGTGAGGATTGCAATCGTACAGATTGGAACAAGAACAAGAAGTATAACAAAAAGAAGCTTCCGGGGTGCTCTTTTGGAGGTTAAGCGAAGATGTCGAGGGGCCATCTTTAATGTATAAGTAAGGACCATGAGGTAAAGTAACCTGCAAAGAAGGCGAAAGACAGTATGCCAACTGCCAAGGCTCTAAATATACTAATCACCTGCAATATAATTTGTCAATAGATCAATAAACTTCAAAAGAGAGGTTCGCTGAGAATGAAATTGTGACTGAGTGTGGTCAAAGAATCAAGCAATTCTCCAATTCATGTAATTACTTCTCTTCCATGAATTTGTTAAAAGACCAATGACGCATACAGCAGAGCTCAAGCTCTCACGACCAGAAACAATTCATCAAACCAAATACTAGCTAAAAGCATAAATTTAAAAAAATTTATAAGATATCAAATTCAAACAAAATACGAAATACAGTCAGAAACACTAGCAGGATAAATCTATTGTGTTATTTGCAGTTCTTAAAATATCAAATCTTGGACATTTGTTTGTAAATTCATAAATACTTTGCTAATAAGTGATTCCGCACTTTACCAAGCAATATGCATAATGAACAGTAGAGTTGGATACCCGTTGTACTTTCTGATGATATAAACATCACAATTTGCTATGCAAGTGACTGCTTAGACTTTTGGTTTTGCAAGCATTAGACGCCCCTTAACTTAAGACATGCATGACATACACAGATTTGTTAACACTGCTAATTCTAAAATCAATCAGTAATTCACACCCATAAGTGAAATGCAAAAGAACTGTCCTATCAAAAACAATAAGTCACGAGCACCATGTCAAATGCAACAAGAAGAAACAGAGACAAGTACAAGTTATTGTGGCAAACCTGATTAACAAAAAACAGCTTGGAGCCAATGTTAAAAAAAGGCTATCCATGTCATGACGATCTGAGAAGACAGCCAGTTGAGTCATTACCGACTGATATTCTTCTCATAATAGAGGTCCCATAGCAAATCCATCAATCATTATCCAATATCATGGTAAAAACAACCCGAATGTAATGTGATTCATTAAATGACCGAATTGTCTTCTCAGAAGGTGGGGATGCCCCAAGAACGCAGAATATAATTTCTGGAATGAAATAACAAAATTAGTAGTAGAGTAGGAATATCTAATAATACACAATCAAAACTTGAAATAGATTCCAACTTCTAGCAATAGCTAAAAAAAAAAAGTAAATAACAAAATGCGAACGGAATTTTGCTCAATAAAATATGTAAACCACTAAAGAATTCATATTTTCAAATAAGAAAATGAAGCCCAGATACAGGAACCTACTGTCTGAAGCAATTTAAATTTCTTTGAAACTATCATATGCGTTTGCCTATTTGATCGTCTGATTCTACAGAATCCCTTTACTAAAAATCACAAATCATTACATTCCCCAGAACCTAACCATGTTTTCCCATCAGCTGCATGGGAGTCTATAGGGTTTGGTTATGGTTCACCTATCAGCGATTAAAAGGTTGTAAGAATCCCTTCATATACGTGGGGTGGGGCAAACAGACACCAGGCAATATAGAATGACTTTAAAATCAAAGATGCAGAGAAAGATTTATCATAAATTTTCATACATTGTGCCTGATCACGGAGAAGCAATTCCTACAGCAGTTGCAAAATTATACAGGTTTGCTGAGTATCCTCAAATGAGTAACAAAAGTGTGTTAATTATATTTGATTTGGCAGCAGAAAGTGATGCCGATTTTTCGACATTTACAAAGTTGCCTAACATTAGCCAGCTATAATGATAGTTTCAATATTTGGATATTCAAGCGAGAAACTTGGTCAACATGCTCAGAATTCCCTTGAACATTTTCAAGCACCTTGTCTTATTACAAAGTCAAGGCCACTATGCATGTGCACAATATTATACTAATAGTATTATCGAGTTGAATTAGAAAGCTAATGCATTAATTGCCACAACAAAATCAAAACCTCATAGAATGTTTCAATATGTTCATCGACAAACCAATTACAAGACACAAAAACTATGAATAAATATATACACCAAAATGTCAGCTACATGACACAAAAATAAAAAGCAGCCACAATTTAATTTACAAGAGACTAATAACAGTAAAAAAAGAGGGGAAAAAACAAAATTAAACCAAAAAATGAATTCTTCGAATATTAAATTTGCATTTCTTTATTCATATCCAACAATTGAAGTGTGTAAGCTCAAAAAATGAATTATGCTTTCCATTAAAAGTAAAAAAGTTAATTAGCATTAAACACACTCATCATTAATGAAACCCTAATCCTCATTTAAAATTAAAAAAAAAAAACACTAAAATTGTCACCTAATATTTAATAAAACACCAAACTTCAAAAACAGATAAACAACAAATTAAATAAAAATAGAAGACTAAAAGTATATTGAAACAAATTTAAAGAATGAAGCAAATATAAACAAAGAAAAAAATAAAAAACAAAAAGAAATAACAATGAGCAGAATGAATACCTTATTGAAGAAGCAAATGATGATTGATTTGATTGAGAATTAAGGTTTATTTTTTATACACAATATTAAGAAATTACAATTTAGTCCTTTCCGGCCATTTTAGAGTTTCTGGATATGAAAGAGGAAGCAGAGGCCACCACTGATTACAATTTTAGAGAGATTCCGCTTTTGCAGAGACAAAATAGATACACCGACAGATGGAGGGATATTTGTTTGAACTTTGTTAGCGATCTGCTACGCTACGAGCTATTATAAGCCTGGACAGATTTAAACTTTGGAGGGAAATGTTGAGATGATTAAATCACAATGCTACGTGGAATGGTCTGATTGGGGAACTGTGTTGCGTTTATAGGCTGAGATGTAGAGAAGTGAGAAGATACATGAAGCGCGAGAATCGATGGAGTTTAATATGGAGGATAACGTGGGATCCGTTGAGATACACTTGCGAGCTTACTGGATTATGATGTGGCATTTTTTATATTTTTATACTCAAGTATTTAAAATGTTTTATATTTAATAAATAATTTTTAATACATATTCTATTTAAATTGTTAATCAAATAATGGAATTTATTTAAATCTTACTCTAACTAATTATCTCACAGGGGGATACTTAAAATATTAATTTTACTTTATATTGAGTAATACTTATTTTAATTAAGAAAGACTCTTTTCCTAAATCAAATTATTATGTACTACAATCATATATAATTTTTTTTTATCTATTATAATGTTTCAGATTCTATTTAATGAAATTTAGCATATTTTTTAAAAAAAAGAGCGATTTTGATGCTTTTGGAGAGGCTCGGTCCCAGAATCTTGAAACAATCATGCCCTTGAACTAAATTCGCCGATATTATCTTTAATTTATGAATTTAATTTATAAAAATATGAAAGAAAATTATTTTACTAAATTTTAGGACGATTTTAAAATGATAAATTATTAATATACAAAACAAAGATATTTGTATATAAAACCATGACCTTAACATTTGTAGCAATTTAATTACATTATTTGAATGTTGCATTCTTTTTAAATTCGGCAACTCATAGTCCAACATTTTCGGCTGCTACAAGTCTATGTGGCGAACCGGAACAAAAGACCTCATGTCATCTATCGATATCCTGTCACCCTTAAAGAGCTCAATTCCGAGCATAAGAGAACAATTCTAATTCCGAGCAAAATGAATCTAGTTAGTAAGAATTGAACCCAAATCCATAGATGAATTTTGAGAAGAGAATTCCAAGCAGCATGAATCAAATTAGTAAGAAATGAGTCAACGATATGGCTCAATTGTGTTCATGCTTCAAAATGAATTAATAAAACTTTACTCAAAAAATTTACTTCTTTCACAAAGACTAACAAATACATTATTTATTCCTAAAAAAAAATACATTATTTACTATTATACAAGGTTACCAATTATAAAGAAAAATAAACCTTAAAAAATTTAACAACCTATATAATGAACATTTCATATTCATAGAAGTATCATGAACATTCAGAATCATAGATGAATATTATCATGTCTGATACATTTAATAAGCGAACCATATAATAAAAGCAAAAAATGGACAATTACCGCTTTTGAGTAGTCTCACTTCCCAGGCCTGCCATCTTTCACAAGCAAGGTATTGCGCTAGGTTTGCTTAGATGCCTGCAACCACGGGCTTGATCTTTTCTACCAACAATTTATGCGGCACTAACAGATTTCTAGGCTTAGGATGCTAATCAGCCTCTTCCCAAGTGTTCTGCTTAAAACTAACAAATGTAAATAAGTAAATATGGAAAAGACAATTAAAGAACTGGTATTTATCTAATGTGGTATTGCTAAGATTTTCAGGATGCTTTACAAATTAGGCCCTTCAAACAATATAGTTTTTTTTTTTGAATTCATCAAATCTCATTAAATCGAATATGAAACAGTTACAATTGTAAGAAATTCGGAATAATTCGAAAACGAAACCCGATGACCTGACATGGAACAGACAACATGCTGTCTGATTCGCAGATCTTACTTACGAAAATAAAAATAAATTATTAACTGTTTCGCTAATTTAGTGCAGTTTTCAATCATTCTTCGATCAAACTTCATCCATCACCCATCACCCACAAACTCACATCATCCGGTTCAACCACCACTTGATAACTCCTTCATAAAAAAGAGACAGCAAACCTTCCGCAGAGGAAGGACAACAAACCTTTCACAAAGAAAGGACAAAATAAAACATTTAAAAAAAACAAAACAATGAAAAATAAATAAACCTAATATAGCTCATAAACGATTTCATTTTGTTGTTGATGATCTTTAACGAAGCGCAATTCAAACAATATAGTTAGTACATAGTATTTCACCTTCTCAATAATTGGTTAATATCTATTTTATTTAGGCTTACCAAAAAATATCAAAACTTTGCAAGTTTTGTCTGTTACATTCAAACCTTTAAAAATCCGCTCATTTAACCCATTTTAGCATACCTTTTCTAGCTAATTTTTTAGCATATTTGGTACCTTTTCTAGCTATTTTTTGAATCAAAACATGCCTTCCATGTCACCTCCAACTTAGCGAATTGCTGATGTAGCAACACTATTAAAACCAAATCACATAACAAACCACATAATAACCAAATCAAACTCAATCTTTAAATTAAATTAATTAGTTATATTATTGTAAAATTTATATATATGTAAAAATAATTAATATTTCTTAATTAACTAATTAAAATTGTTGTAAAATTCTAATTAATTTAATTTAAAATTCTATTTAATTTAATTAAAAATCTTAATTTATCTCGATACTTCATTTTTATTCCAAAATAAAATCTATCTTGAAATTTTAGACTCCGCTATTCTCCAGTCTCACTGCTACCCACTAGCACTGTGGCCACCGTCGTCCTTTCCCACTTCGGCTGATCACCACTATTTGTCTTCTTCAAGGCAAGATCTGCTCATCATCTCCATTAATGGAAAAAACAAAATTTGGGTGGTCGGCCAAAGTGGGAAAGAGGGAAGGCGGCGGTGGCCGAAGGGCGAAAGGGCGGCGATAGAAATGGAGATAGCGAAATCTAAAATTTTGAATGAAATTTATCTCAGATTAAAAATAAAGTCTCAAGATAAGTTAAGGTTTACTTAAATAAAATAGAATTTCAAATTAGTTTTAATAAATTCATTAAATATATTTGATTTAATTAAATTAAATTAATTAGGTTTTTAAATTAATTTTAATTTTAGTTAATTAAGAAATATTAGTTATTTTTAAATATATTTGAATTTTATTTATGAAATTAACTAATTAATTTGATTTTAACATTGAGTTTGATTTCGGCTTATTTATTATGTTGTTTGTCATGTGATTTGATTGGATGAGGAGTGTCGCCGCGTTAGTAATTTGCTGAGTTGGCAGCGAACATGTTGACAAAAAGTTGATTCGATTCAAAAAATGGCTATAAAAGGTACCAAATGTGCTAAATGAACTAGATGAGCCGATTTTTAAAGATTTGGATATATCTGACAAAACTCGCAAAGGTTTGATATTTTTTTGGTAAATAGGCCTTTTATTTAATAGTTGCTATTAAGTACTCCTTTCCGTCCCAAATTGATAAACACTATTTCAAATTCCTTTGTCTTAAATTATAGGCACTAGATATTCATTTTATAAAGTAATTTTTAAATATATCCTTATTAATTATAGATAATATCTTGGAAAAACAACAAAAATTAAAGAAAGATAAAAGTTTTTGATATATTAAATGAGGGCAAGGATAGTATTTCTTCATACATTAGCTCATTTTAATTAGATAACCTAAATTTTTTAATATCCATGTTTGTCCTAAACTATCTATCAATTTAGGACGGAATGAGTATTATTTTAGATAAAATATAAAAAGTTTTTATGTAGATCTAATGTAGTCCGGAGAGTTCGATCCAACTTTTAGACTTGTAGAGAGTTTTAGAGAATTTCAGATTTGATTTAAGCAGATAATTTTAAAGTATTTTATAAGATTTCGGAATGTAACTTCCTGCAAATCCAAGAAATTGTGCGGTACATAACAATATATTGAGAACTTTACCGGAGCCAATTGATACAGTATTTAATGTTCAGACTTTAGTTTCGGAGCGTGCAAAAGTTAGGATCTTTTTGTGTAATGTTGAGAAATGTTGCTTACTGCAATATTAATCTCTTGTTATTTGTAGCTTTCTTCCTTTGCAGTTTTGTGTTTATCATATAGCCTATTGGCAGCAAGATGTTATTTTTTTTTAACAATGCTCTAGCAAGAAAATGGCTAGCAAATAGCAATTAATCCAATGGTCCACATTTAAATGTACTAGCATAATATTGAGATTTGTGAAATCTTAATTGAAGTAATAAGCAATTTTTTTTACTAATCACCGCGAAAGTTGTTACACATTCATTAGCGGAAAAATATGATTGTGCCAGTCTGCCTAAAGCAATAGGCAAGATCCCCACAATGCACCTATTGCAAATCAAGCTAAACATCTATTACTATCTTCATTGATGGAAGAGTATCGTCGCTCACTGAAGTAACACGCAAAATCGAAGCTCGCTGCAGAGCTATGGCAAATGGTTGGAAGTCTATTAATTCAGTCTATTTTTTTTCCCACTTTTGTTGATAAAGAAAAGTAGGCAAATTCAAATTCAAGGCATGTGATAACTGAGGTAATAGAATCAGGTTTCCGTGTAAAATTAGGTTTGGTTGTCCCAAAATAAACCAACACAATAAACTCTCATGTGGACCGTAAGATACCAAAGACAGCATCAAAGAATAAAAGATGTCGACAGACAGTTGCAATATACCATTCAAAAGTAGTTACAAAAGATTAAAAAGAAACTATAAATACATTGCTATTAATTTCTATATAATTCTATTGATAATCAAATATTAATCCATACTATGCATACAAATAGGGCTGTCAAAATGGATTGGCGGGTCGTGTTTGTGTCGAGAAAACTAGAGTAAAATGCGGGGTAAAAAAACAGAACACAAAAATTGACCACCCAAAACCATTAATTATTTCAAAATTAGTCACCCATTGTTGTTCTTCATCAATTTGAGACGTTGAACTGACCGAACGAAGCTCCTGCAAATTCAAGAACAATCAAAACTATTAGTAAACTTTCAAAAAAAAGAAATCTTTTATAATTAATTAAACAAATGTAATGATTAAACTAACCTCCAAGAAATATCATCAGCAAGTAGCCAGTCACCTTCTCTGTCTTGATAAGCTAATTTAAAGGTAGTTGAATTTTCTTGACCTGTTCAAGAACATAAAATCAAAATTAAATCTTGAAATGAACTAATTAATTATACATATAATCTCAGTTTTTTAAAAGAATTGCTTACATATTCCAAACATGGCAAACAATGTTTGTTTGAGTTGTTGAAATGAAGTAAAAAGAGTTAAGTCAATTTTCCTGGCTATAGCTACTCCATCCATCTTCACCTTCACGTAATTTGATTGCCTACCGTAACAATCTGCACAACCATTCTCCACCGTCCGATAATTCTCCATCCTACGGATTCTCTTTCTCCTGTGCTTAATTGGTGGCCATCCTACAATGCCATCATCACTATCTTCTTCCTCATTTCTGCTTTACACAATCAGAAAAAAATTGTCAATTAATCTTCAAAATTACAAGAAGTTGGCACATCAGTTTAATTCGACTTGAGTACTTATAATATGGTACCATTTTTGATATAGATTAAAGATTTAATATTAGATTAAATCGAGTTAAATTTTTTTACGGCTATCATATTTTTACAAAATAACTAATTTTTTTTATAAAAAGATTATCAAATTATAAAAAGTCATAAAATGGTTATTAAATAATAATTTTTATTTTTCAAAAAATTAGTTATTGAATTATAGCTTTTTATAAAATAGTAAAATTACATATGCGGACGAAGCAACGATGTATAGCCAGACAGCAAGTCGGTAAATATTTTATAAAAAAGTTATAATTCAATAACCATTTTTATAACCTTTTATAATTCGTTAATTATTTTATAAAAATTATAATGCAGTAACCTTATATAATTTTTAATAATTTGATAATGGTTATTAAACGCGAGAAATGAATGAGAAAAATGGAATTGCACCAAAGAAGAGTACGTACTTGTTAAAGGCAAAAGATGATCCGTTGTGTTGAGAATCCTGATCATCATCGTCATTTGGGGGATTATTCCAAAGCAAAAGAGGCAAAGTTAGAGGTATATCATCTCTAGAACGCTTACTGTTCTTGTTCTTGTTGCTGCTGATAGACTCATCAGTACTACTGCTACATGGTTCAGTGAAGGAGTCCAATTGAAAGCAGCTAGCTCGGCGGCGGCGGTGGTGGTTGAGTTGGCCGGAGCCAGAAACTTGCTTAGGCTGATAAACGTAGCTATTTAAGTCGAAACCAAAAACGGTATTGGTTGGAAGAGCAAGACCCAGTTGAAGCTCCATCAGTTCATGCAATAGCCAAATCAGATGAAAATTGAAAATTGAGAGAAGGCAGAAAAGAAGAGATGAAGGAGAAGAAAAGGGTATTGTTTGAATTTGAGTGCAATGGGTTCTTTTGATAGTTAGAGATGCGTTTAGGGTGGAAAGTGAGAATATATAGTAGAGAAGAAGGGAGGGGACAGGGTGTAGGGAAGAGATGGTAAAGTGTCGGAATCAGTGCTAAGCTTTTGGGCGACCCAGTTGCCCCTCTTTTGCTCCTTTTTTTGGGACCTTTTTCTTCTTTCCAATTTTTTGTTTTGTTTTCGGTACCACGCGCATCTCATGCTCTATTCATATCCACCTGCATTTAACTTCACCAATATTATCAATCATTTCATTTTCTCTTTAAAATATCTCATCATTGCTCTTCTTCTTCAAAATTCCACCCCCTCCCGTATTCTTTTTCCCTTCATATAAATATTTTCTTTTTATAATTGAAAACAAGAAAATTTAAACCAACGACCTAATAATTAGCTGTCCAGCATTTTATGCAATTTAAAATATAATTTATTTGGTCTTTTATATTTTCTTTATATCCGAATTTTTTATTTTCTTAACTAATTTTTGTAAAAATTACTAAAATATTACACATTGAATGTAATATGAAAATATAAATAAAAAAATTAATTTTTCTAAATAACGTACAAAGAGATTCTTTTCAATAAAATGGCCCAAAAAATGTATTTATTTTTTTAGATGTATAATATTTAATAAACAATTAATAAAAAAATTAAAAATTAATTTTGTTCTATGTCAGCTAATCATTAGTTTTATTAATTAATAATTAATAAAATTTTAAATATATTATAATATTGTTTTTTTTAATCCGTATAAAAATAAATAAAAATTTTAAAATAAAACGGTGAGAATATAATTCATTGGTGGCCCATGTATGTTTAACAATATCAAATTTTTCATATTTTTCTCTCTTTTTCGAAGTTATGGTTTTGATAAAAAAAGTTATGGTAGAAAAAGTACACGCGTCATAATAGGCGCGTGGAAAATGTTGGATGCAAAGGTCTTTCAATTTTGTCCTAGTGTAGGACCCAAGATGTTCACAGACTCAAATTTCATAAAGATAGCAAGTAAATGAAAATTTTGATTTTCATGAAGAGATTAAAAAAAGTATGGGTCCCATTAAGTAAATGCAATGTTTTCATGGCGGACACGTATTCTTATAACTCTTCCTTAACATCTAGACATGTCTGCTTTGCTTGCTTGCTACTAACTTTTATTAAGCAATACACGTAGGTACTTTGTTTCGGTTTCCATCTACTAAGTAGCATCGTATAATATATTACACTATATTCCATTTTATTTTCCTTTTTCTTGATTTAAGCATAATTTAAAACATATGACATCATATATTTTAACTTTTTATTTTGAAGCTAAATGCATTGTGTAGTATTTAGTCATTCACACGGCAAAAAAAACGCATAAAAAACATAAATCGGACAGTAAAATAAAAAATTTAAAAAGATTGAATTACAAAGTGGGATGTCTTCAAATTGTATTTCAACCGAAAAAAACACTAAAAATAGAGGAGATGGATATACTCCCACCGTCATATTTTATTTTACAAAATTTAAAGTTTTAGTGTCTTATTTTAAATGACAAAATTAATATTTTCTCCGGTTCATAATATTTGTCGTATTTGACCGTTTCACATGAATTAAAAAAATAATAAATTTATCTTGATTTATATACACTTTCAAATTATCCATATTAATTACTGCTATTTTTAAGTTTGATTAGTTTTTTTAGTCATACTAAGCCATTTATTGATAAAGACAAATTTAAAAAGACAGTAATAAATATATTTTTAATACTAACAAATATTTTGTAGCAAAGAAAATTCTAAATGCAGAAAATATTATGTACTGAAGAGAGTATAACTGTAATTTTTAAATTTTGAATTTTCATCTTTATCTTGAGAATTAATTTTTTTTTTGGAGAAATGATGAGTATTTATTGCAACTTTAAAATTCAACTACTATGTTTTGACTAATTTTACATATAATGAGTTTATGTAATTTATTATACAGAGTAATGCTATCTAACTCTCTTTTTTAATTTATTTTTTAATCCACCTGACATGGTAATAAAAGAGTTGATGGATTAGAAGTTGGTTATTGAGATATACATTTTTAAAAGAAAATTGAACGAATGAACTAATGCTACATAAGGAGGGTTATAAAAAGTGAATTAAAATAGTGAGTTATAAAACATTTGTTTTACGAACCACAGTTTTTTTTGAATTTTATGATTACTTTATAATAAACACAATTTAACATGACAGTCGAGGAATATAAAATTAATTTTGTACATCATTTATTAATTTGTTTTAGTTATTTTAATATAATTATTTTGTCATATAAGATGCGACTGAAGAAGTCATATTCTAACATGGATAAAACTCTTAACACTAACTTCATAAATTAGGTTTAAGATTTAGGATCCTCTCTATCACGATTAACTCATTTAAACTCTTCTTTAGAAAATAATTCAAGTTAACTTCACATAATCAATATGCACTATTTATTTTATAATAAAACGTACAAATTAATTGAACATAATTAACTATCTTAAATCAATTTGAATAAATTGCAAATCTATACATTACCATATAAATAGTTGGTATTATCTATAGGCAAAACCTATAAATGATTATTAATCATTTTACACTTAATAAATACATATATATACATAGATATATGTATGTATATATATATATATATATACATATATATATATATATACATATATATTATGAATAAAGTGACACTATAAATCTTTTGTCATCGGTAAGTGTATAAAAATTGAATCAAAATGTACAACCATTAGCTTTAGTTCAGTTTAATCCTATAAAGATAATAGTTTTTTAATTGGATTTTGTTGTAAAATATAAGTAAAACAACTGTAGTAAAGTTTTAGTACAAAATCAACTTAACCGACTAGTTGTTTAGTTTGATTCAAATTCATTTATTAATTAATTTTGATTTAAGTTTAAAAATATTATCCTCCGTTGTCGATATTTCCGGAGGGCTTGGTCTTTTATATTGGAGTTGGCTAATATTACTTGGGTTGTTCCCGAATCTTTTGATGGATTCTTTTTCCAATGGTATTTTCTTGTAAAAAAAAAATATCGTTCTCTTTGACAGTTGATTTGGTTTTTCAGTATTTGGGATGTTATGGAAGGCGAGAAACAGGAGCATTTTTCAAGAGGATTTGATGAATTTTAAGTCTCTTGTTTACAGCATTATTTGCAAGGCAGTGGAGTTTTTTAAAGCTCATAATAGTGGTTTTAGTTATTTTGTTAATGATGTGTTTATAAATCTTGTTTTCATTTGTCAGGTTCAACTAGTTTGTAATTCTTTTTAAGGTTTTTTTTGCCATCCATCTTATGAATGTGCTAATAAAATCATCATTTACCAAAAAAAAAAGTTTAAGAATATTTAAATATTAATTCGGTTTGATTCAAATGCACTCTTAGTCATTAGAATGTAGATATAAAATTACACATGCATAATTTTAAAAATATATTATTCAAATTGATACTAAAATCACTTCAGAAACTTTTTTTTTGAATTCATCAAATTTCATTAAATCGAATATGAAACAGTTACATTTGTAAGAAATTCGGGATAATTCAAAAACGAAACCCGATGACCTGACATGGAACAGACAACATGCTGTCTGATTCGCAGATCTTACTTACGAAAACAAAAATTAATTATTAACTGTTTCGCTAATTAAGTGCAGTTTTCAATCAATGTTCGATCAAACTTCATCCATCACCCATCACCCGCAAACTCACATCATCCGGTTCAACCACCACTTGATAACTCCTTCATAAAAAAGAGACAGCAAACCTTCCACAGCGGAAGGACAACAAACCTTTCACAAAGAAAGGACAAAATAAAACATTCAAAAAAAAACAAAACAATGAAAAATAAATAAACCTAATATAGCTCATAAACGATTTCATTTTGTTGTCGATGATTTTCAATTTATCTCCGCTTTTTGATAATTGAATTGCGCTTCGTTGATAAATCTTAATCTATTAAGAAAAAATGGAAAAGAATTGACTATTTATTATATTTATGAAATTAAATTAACATATGTAAAGGGATGGCTACCGTCAACAGTAAAATCAAACCATTGACGGCTGCCGGAGAAAAAACAACAAAAAAACTCTAGACGGCTAGGGTTTGCGTTGAGATAAAAGAGAGGTTTAGGCTTTGAGAGAAAATAGAGGTTTTACTTCAGAAACTTGTTACTTGAGTTCCAAAATTATTCACAATTTTAATAATAAAATTGGTGAGACAATTTAAAATAGAACGTGGCTATATTAAATAATAAAATGTGGGCAGTAACTTATACTAGTAGTATTTTACAATTTGATTCTCTTTGTCTCATATAATATTTGAGTTACCAAGCAACTAACTACAAAAATGTTCTCATGTCTTTCCTACAAGGAGAAAGAAATGACATAATATAATCAATTAAACAAACTACAAAATCCAAAAACAACACAATTTTATAAACATGTATGTTCCCTAAGTGATTTGTTTGGGTTATGTTTGGTTCGGTTCCTTAATAAAATAATACTAATGTATCCTTTTGTACTATACAAGTGTTTGAAGAATTAGATTAGTCTGTCCAATATTTTTCAAAACAAAAATAAATGAATTAGCTGGTTCAGCTGATCCGAATGCAAGCTTTAATTTGAAATTTTCTAAAAATAAAAAATATCATTCAATCAATTTAAACCGATTGAACCAAAAAAAATAGCAACAGCTTTTTCATACATTTGATTATAGATTATTTAAAAAAAAAAAAAAAAGCTCATGTATAAAGATATAATCATATTCTGATTATTCTAATTAAGAGTCTTATAGTGGTGTAGCAAGAAAAATTAAAATAGAAAATTCTACTTGACGATTTTTTTACATTAATCAAAATAGAGACTAGAATCAATATTTTTTCTCTAAAAAGATTTACACCTCCGACCAGAACGAAAGTATGGCTATGTTTGTGCATAAATCTGTATATATAGTTAAATCGATTAACAGTAAATCGATAGCCATATGCCGATTCGGTATTTAAAAAAGACTGCTATAAACTATATAGTTGCAATAAATTAATGGAACATAGATAGTAGTAGTAGTAGCAAATTTGAATCCTAAAACAAGATATCCTCTCCACAGCTTGATTGTCACGATAAGGTTCAACATAAATGAGTTGTTACCGCCAAGTTCACGTGATGGATCCGGCAAGGCCACGAGAAGGGTGTTGAATCTGCACCAAATAACCCGCACGAGTGGGGGGATGCTGTGCCTTTGGTGCCACCCACATTCCAACAATTGCTTCACTCATCTTTTACTAATTTCCTCTATAATTATTGAATTTGAATGCTTAAGCTAAACTCGAAAATTTGTTTCTTTTTTAAACAGATATTATTATATTACCGAGTCAATATTTCAATGAGAATCCCATTTCTCTCCTCTAATCATCTTTGAAATAAATTTTTATTTTTATGGCAATCAAATTAAATATAATAATGATTAACATTCTCTTTGTTTTATAAAGTTAGAAAAAAATACGTTTCCACAAGATTAAGAATATAATTAATTCTAGTCGGTTTATTAAAATGCTTCTAAAATACTCTATTTTTTTAAAAGTGAATCATTGTTAGCCACTATATTTGATGCTCGTTTAATTAAAATTATAATGATATCTTGATAATTTTATTATTCACATTAACTGCGGTAACCTTTTTTGGAAGGAGGGAGTATATAATAATGAAAATATTTCAACAAAAATAATATAATTATATATTTATTAGAAAATATAGTAATAGTTATTTAATAAAAAAATAATAGAATAATAGAAAAAATCGAATTATATATATATATATATTCTTTTTTATTTTTGTTTTTGTTTTTATTTTCTACATTAATCTAAATAAATCATTAGATATGTCGCTGCTAATACCAATATCTATATCAATGTCAATCTAGATTAGACTTATTATATGTATTCCATACGTGAATAAGAATAGTACAACTCTATAGGCTTATCTCACGTGTTAAATGGTCCAAACCATGACTATATGATTCAATCCAAAATTGTATCTATCTTGATTGATGATTTGAATAGTACAAATTTATGTGCATATGTATGTGATTTAGGTTGATTGCTTACATGCAAAGGGCAACGAATTAAGAGTACATATCCCTACCGCTAACATTTTGAGTGGCTATCGTGGTTGTGATAGGTTGTTTTCAATGAGTCAAAAAAACTATAGGCAGGGGAAGATCTAGGGTTTGTATTCCATAGGGAGGTCCCCTTTTTTTGCACTCGTGGTTGTGATAGGTTGTTCCGCGGTCTGACTTACATGGCTCCTCGCTGGCCAATCAGGGAGGAGCCACATGGGCAAAGCAAACCGCGGAACACTTACGCGGTTTGCTTTGTCCAACGTTTGCTCCACCTGCGTCCAGGTGGAGCCACGTGTGCAAACCGTGGAACACTTCCGCGGTTTATCCCAAGCCGCTTAAGTGTTCCGCGGTCTACATGGCACAAATGAAGAAAAAAGCTTAATCGGGGGCTAATTTAAGAAATTTTCTTAATTTTATAAATAAATATGTCATTAACCCTAAATATTAATATTCATACAACATTATTTTTATGGTTATCATAGTTTATATATATTTATTATTTGTTTATATTTCATATGAAAAATATACAACAATATAATATATTTATTTTGTTGGCCATTTGGTTGTATGTAACCTAGTCATTCAGATTTCATTCCGATGTAGTGTAGATTTAAATAAATTAAAATAAATATTAAATTTAAGGAAAATAATTATTAAATAATGTATAACCATTTTTCATTAAAATTGATAATATATATACAAAATAAACAATATCATTTAAAATTTGTTTATGAAGCATGAAAATATATATATATTTTATTATTAATTAAATCAAATATATTATTGAAAATGAAATTTAAATAAAAATAAATTTAAAACTCTCAAGTTCAAAGATGAAGAAGGATAACTTAACAAGTTTAGAGGTGTGATTGGTTAAATGAAAAAAATTAAGAGTCGGATGGATAAATTAGTACAAATTCAGTAGTCAAAAGATGTATTAAGCCATATACATTTGTTGATGTGGCCAACGAGCTGGCATCCTTGTTAGAGTTCTTTTCGGTGTGTCGATGTGCTTGGTACTCGATTTCAGTTTCAGGGGTTAAGAAGGACAATCTCACAAGTTTAGAGGTGCGATGAGTCAAATGCAAAATTAAGAAGTCATGTACAGTCGACCCTCTGATAATTAATACACATGGTGGATCAAAAATTTATTAGTTATTAGAATTATTAATTTATTGAATTTGTATAAAAAAATTATAAAAGATATTTTAAAGCATCTACATTAATAAACCTAATATTAATATTATATTATAAAAAATACTAACTAAATACACTTTACAATCACTCAATTTAAAAGAAATAATTTTATATTCAATTTAAAAAATACCAATTGATATCAAACCAAAAAATAATTATAAAAAAGTTGTATTCATAAAGTAAAATAATTTTTAATATTTTTTATACTATAGATACTTCACTTACTTTAATTTACTTATCAAATAACTTCTTTTATAATTTCTCAAAAGAATAAGAAAGTCATAATTTGATGGTATTTTAACTTTCATTTTATGAATTAAGGTTAGTATTGCCTCAAATAAATCATCAATTGTTATATATTTCTTTAAAAAAATCTCTCTAATAATTAATATTCATGTAGAATATATTTTAAATTTTATTAATTATTAGATAATAGAATTATTAATTATCCACGTGGAACGAAGTTGGTTCTCTTAATTTTCTATTAATTATTAGAATTATTAATTTATAGAATATTAACTATTAGGGTCGACTGTATTGCCTTAAATAAATCATTAATTGTTATATATTTCTTTAAAAAAATTTCTCTAATAATTAATATTCATGTAGAATATATTTTAAATTTTATTAATTATTAAATAATAGAATTATTAATTATCCAACGTGGAACGAAGTTGGTTCTCTCAATTTTCTATTAATTATTAGAATTATTAATTTATAGAATATTAACTATTAGAGGGTCGACTGTAAGTAACAAATTCAAGAATCAATTGATGTATTAAGCCATTTAAATCTTGTAGTATATTCATTGCCATGGCATGAAGATGAATCTTATCCTGTTTTTGAAAAGGTTTAATATATAGTTTGACCCCCGAACTTGTACCCTTTTATCCATCTAATCTTTAAACTTAACGTCTCACCTATCGAACCTCTAAATTTGTTAAATAATTCGATTTGACCCCTGAACTTGATAAATACGTAATATTGGATCCCTCTGTTTCCATTTGTCACTTGAAACATTTTAGAAGAAATTGTATACGGAGGGGTTCGATGTTTACGTATTCATCAAGTTTAAGGGTCAAATCGGATTATTTAAAAAGTTTAGAGGTTTGACAGGTGAGATGTAAAATTTAAGAATTAGATAGGTAGAAGAGTATAAGTTCAGGACTCAAATTATGTATTCAGCCTTTTTGAAAACAAAGTGAGATTGAAATAAAAAGAAAAGAAGATGTTGGATGATGCTTATGTCTCTAAAATTTCATTGTCGGATTAGCATTTCAATCTTAACAATCTTTTGCCTTGGAAACACGCTACTTGTTTACATTTACACCTTTCGTTTTGTCTCGCTCATTTCTTTTGTTTTTCACTGACTCTTTTTTTTTTTCCTTTGTTTTTCCCTTTCTAAAACAGAGTCTTCATTATATCCATTTTTTGGGATTTCACATCACACGTGGGTTTCTTTAGTTTCTGATTGTGATCTTCTTGTCCGAGTCTTTTGTTCAATATTTTCGTGAATCCTGCCAAGTCTCAGAATAATATTTTTCATAAATTAAAAATAATTAAATACATTTAGTATGTCAGCTAGTGTTTTAAAAAATGAGTAATGCTATATAACCTTCCTTTTTTAACCCACCTTACGTGTCATTAAAAAAGTGGATGAATTAAAAGTTGGAATTTAAGATATACACTTTTGGAGGTGAATTTGACGAATTAAATGCTGCCACGTAAGGAGAGACAATGAAAGTGGTACAATATGGTGGGTTAAATAGCATTTTCCTTAAAAAAAATAGACCAGATAGGCAATAGTTAGGTTCTAAACAGCAAAAAATCAGATCGAATCGGATGAATCGGTTTAGACCGGATTGAACCGAATAAATCGGCATATAAATTGGTGATTGAACTGGACAAAGAGAATTAGCGATGAAAAAATTCGCAGCAAACCATCGTTAATTTTAGGCCTAATGGTAAAAAAGACATTTACGGCTTGTTGTAATTTTATCCAAATTTTTTAATTTTTGTAATTATATTCAAATTGTATTTTTTTTGCAATAATAGCCAAATTGATGGCTAAACTTGTTGTTTTCAATTAAGATATTAGGCTATTATTATTTTTTGATGTATAATAATATAGTAAAAGTCCCAAGAAATGGCAAAAAACTCAAAAAAATTCACATATAAAATACAATTTGGCTATTATTGCAACAAAAAAATGCAATTTGGATATTATTATAAAAATTAAAAGGTTTGGATAAAATTGCAACAAGTCGTAAATGTTTGTTTTGTTTTTTTGCCATTAAGCCTTAATTTTAAATATATTAATTCTTTAACAAATTTTCATTAAACCAATTCAACCGATATTGAACCGAACACCAGTGCTTCACTGGTTTAGCCACCGGTTCAGTTTTCAAAACACTAGTATCAACAACATCAAATAATTAAGTTTTACCAAGTATATATTCTTTATCAGCTATCAGTTAACAGTTATCAGTAATAACTGAACCTAAAAAATCCGACATGTGATTGAAGGTGAATGTAGGCCCAAACTCCGGATGTCAAGGAGTGTATCTCTTAATTCGGACATGCGAATACAAAAGATAGATGAACTTAAGTTTTTAAACTTAAAATTCACTTCGACATTTAAATAAAAAGGGATAAAAATATGATAAAAATGTAAAGATAATAATTTATTATTTTATAGACAAATATGTGAGCTCTTAATTTCTTTGTCAATATAAAATTTAAGAGAAATACCATTAGAACAAAATATAAGCTAAAAATACATTTTGATCACCGGCAGAACAACAAAGTCGAGGTGGGGAGACCCGCCCCGCCCCCTCTTTCGGCCATCGAGGTGCCTTGTTGG
Source organism: Mercurialis annua (assembly GCF_937616625.2). Taxonomy (NCBI): domain Eukaryota; kingdom Viridiplantae; phylum Streptophyta; class Magnoliopsida; order Malpighiales; family Euphorbiaceae; genus Mercurialis; species Mercurialis annua. The sequence goes on from NC_065570.1 coordinate 65,937,404, forward strand.
ATTAATTTTTTTAAAAAGTATTAAAATTTAAATACAATTTACCTGTTAAATGAAGGTTTGGATTCGGTCGCTTTTTTTATTTTATTTTTGAGATATTTTTGACCTAAAGGTTGAACTTCACACCAAAAAAAAGTCAAGTGCAATTAGTGATTAAAGATGGAGAAATGAAAAAACTTTTGTTGGAAAAAAAATGATTAGAAATTTAGCAAGGAAGCCCATAATATGAAGAAATCAAGACAATATAGCCCAGAAATTTATGGTTAGGAGCCACACTGGACCAACTTTTATCACTATTGTCAGATATGCTCCCATGACAGCTTGGGTTTGGTCCAATCAATATTAGGCTTCGCATGGCAGCCAGGACCGGTGTCTGTTTGACTTCTTGTATGCCTTTCTTACTGTAGCCTTCATAAATCATAATATTCGACTTTGTCTTTATCACACAGTTTAAGAAAAATAATTATTATTTATAGCTTTTATAATTTTTTTTTTACTTTTTTTGTCATACCCTTATTTAATATAGGATCCACTTACTATTTAATTTTAATTTATTCACTAGTGGATCTTTTATAGGAATAATATAGAAAAATTAAATGTAAAAATTAATTACTTTTTGAAAGTGGACAAGAGTTTTGAGATAATTTTTTTTTTGAATTGGACAACTCTATTAGAACGGAGAGAGTATAAAAATTCTTTTAAAAAATAAATCATAATATAAAAATTCCTAAAAAACACAAACCATAAATTTATTTATAAAAAGTTAAAAATTTAAAAGTTTAATCTAGTTTTTAAAAACTTTAACCGGTAGCTAAATTTATATTTATTCCAATTTCATTCAGTTACATAGTTTAGTCATCAGCTAAATATCAGACACACCCATATATAATTAAATTTGTAGAAATTAGTTGTTTTTATAGTTCAATCTTTGTACAGTTTTTTTTATTCAAAAAGGTTAAAGTACATTTTTCAGCTTTTAAGTGAAACCGAAGCAAATTGGCCAGACTTGCAGTCAAACTAGTTGATCCGAGCAGTTTGGTCCGGTTCTGGTTTTTTTTTTCCCGAAGGTCCGGTTTTTGGTTTAGTCTATAAAGATTTGGTCATTTTAATGATGGAAGGGGTCAATTAAAAAGATTTGGCAGTAAAAGAGGCCACACAATTTCACTGGCAAGCAATTTGCTGACATGGACAAATTTTCCAGTTCCTATATCTGTTACATTTTATTTGACAGATTTTTTTCAAATGTTTTATTTTTTCATTTTTTACAATCACTATTGAAATATTCCTAAATAAGTATAAAATATTTAATATAGAACAAAAGTAATTTATTAAATTATTTATAAATATAATTTTAAAAATTTATGAAAGCAACACAGAGAAAGTATACAGTTTCTGACCGTCCGTTGTATGCTATTAAAAGAAGAACAAGAAAATTAAAGAGGTAAACCCATAACAAAACTGGACAAACATCAAATCATAAAATGAAATAAATTTGTTGTCTGTCCATTTGTGGCCTCAAAGACTGAAAATAATGCATTGGGTAACATATTTTCAGAAAAATAATAGTAATTGAATATATACAAAATATGCTTACAAAATGTTGGAATTGCCAGGTTGGTTCTGGTCCATGCAAAGACTGAGTCCACAGCTACCAGCAATAGCGGATCCAGAAATATTTTATAAAATAGATAAAATTATACCAAAAAATTATAAAATTTATAAAATAAATAAAATTAACAAAATACAAAATTTAAAGTGGGACAATACTTCAAATTTTAAGGCAAAAAAATCTATAGTATTGATTATATATTTATGTTTATATTTATTTGACGATTCCAAATAATAAATTGGTCAATTGTCCACCATAAACTCTTCCTATGTCCGCCTCTGACTACCAGATTTGCTTTGTTAAGCTCAATGCTGCCATGACGGGTCCTGTTCAAATGCATTTAGGCCGGACTCGATCGAATTTAATTCTTTCATCCATTTAGATTAGCTCAAATTTAATATTTAAATTTGGTATGAATATTAAATTTATATTAGATTTTTTTAAGTGTAAATAGTGATTTAATCAAAATTAAAATGCAAACTATGTTCATAAAAATCGAACATGAAATAAACTCGGGCTTGTTTTAGAGTTTACAAAAAAAAATGACTGAGCAAATATGCCTTTAATGTCTATAGAGGAGACCATTGCCTCTAATGTCACATAAGATTTTTTTTAACAGGAGTTAAATTTTGTGAATATTTAGAGGTTAATTTTTTTGTTTTTGGGATTTTAAGCATGTTTATTGATCTTTTTAGACACTAGCTTATATGACTGTTGCAATATTATTTAGGGGCATATTCCCCTTTTCCTAAACAAATACTCCTGCGAGTAAGGAGCTCTATTTGAAAGATTTTTGTTTGGTGCTACAGTAAATAAACTTTTTATTTACTGGTTTGGGATGTCACATGGGGATGTAGCTCAAATGGTAGAGCGCTCGCTTTGCATGCGAGAGGTACAGGGTTCGATACCCTGCATCTCCATTTTATTTTTTATATTTAATTTTAATTATTAATTTAATTACTAAACAAAACAAGATTTTAGACTTCAAAATTTTCAAAATTCGAACTAAATAAATCATAAAATATCAACACAAATTTCCTGCTGTCTAGACATCAGAAAATTCCTGCAAATTAATTATAAATTGGTTGATTACCACTAAAAAAATCTATTCATATATATTTAAAAAATTATAGAAAAATTAAATTGAAAATAGATGGATAACAAATTTTAACCAACTTAACTATATTTTTCTTAAGGGTTAATGTCAAAAAAATCAAGAACTTTACACGTTTTCTCATTTTAATCACGCAGTTTAAAATTTCTCATTTTCATGCACGAACTACCACTTTTTCTCAAATTCATGCACGATGCTGAGGTGACACTCATTCATTGGTGTAAAATGACCTCCACCTCAGCGAATTACACCAATGGAGCTGTGACACCTCAGCACCGTGCATGAATTTGAGAAAAAGTGTTAGTTCGTGCATGAAAATGAGAAATTTTAAACTGCATGATTAAAATGAGAAAACGTGTAAAGTTGGTAAATTTTTATGACATAAAACCTTTTCTTAATTATTGTGTTGATCCAAATGGCCAATTATTTTAAGACGCGGAAGTAATTATTAATATAATTAAGTAAAACTCTTTATTAGTTAATAACTTAATACTGATATTATATACATTTGTTTGAACACTAGATTTATGGACATCGGGATGCCATGTATTTGTATGGAATTAAATAGTCAAGAGAATGCATACACTTTTTTTATATAAAAATTATGCTTTTAAACTTGAATTTAGTATTAGAACACAATGTTTGAAGCGTGTAAATAGACATACAAAAAAAATTATTGTTCAAAACAAGATCGAAAAAGTATTGACAAGAAGCGTAAACAAGTAAAATAAGGTCGAATTATATACATTTAATTTAATGATTTATGTTTAAGCATAATTATTAGACAATTTAAAATATAGATTTATTTTTTTTTATTTTTATTTGAAATATAATTAGTTGATTGAAATTATTTGATAAAAAAATTGGCTGAAAGAACACTGGTGCAAATTAAAATATTACAAGTTCAAATTTGTATCTAAAATTTGGTTAATAGTTCAGTCCTTGACCAAATTGCCTAAATTAATCAATTTTCATTTAATTAATTAGGGATCGAAATTAAAAAATTGATAAATAAAAATAAAAATTGATAAAATTTATGTTCAACAAACTACCACTTAACTTATACCCTATTTTTATTACTAAATTATTTCTCATTTTCAACAAACTACCACTTAACTTATACCCTATTTTCTATTTAATCATACAAGTTAAGTGGTAGTTTGTTGAAAATTATAAAGGATTATTTCTCAAGTGAGCGAGCAATTAGATTTGTAAAAAGTCGGAACTGTGATTTTTTCTTGAACATTAGTCAACAATAACAAACAAGTTCATGCTATGTCTTTATAGATTAGAGACAATTACGATTTTAATATTAACATCATCATCATCATCATGTAATTGCAGTAGTCCTAAAAATACTCGCCGCCTGGTCGAATGGATAATGAAGTGAAGAACTACTAGAATACCCATTTGAGTTTTCGTCCTGCTTAATGACCGTGAAGATAAGAATAATCAGAAGTCATACAAACAAGTGACGATGTAGTTTGCCACCCATTTGCAGTACAAAGAGCAGAGAGCGTCATCGAAGAGTGTAATTGAAACAACAAAGAAAGAAAAAAGTATCCTTACCTGGATATGAAGTGCACAAAGCATGAACTATTACATTGAATCACCAATGAGTCAGCCAGCCAACAACTACGCATTTGTTTGATGATGATGAGCCTTTTATTGCCTGCCTCAATTCCTTCGCCTTGTTTGAATCATTTGGTTACGATGGCGAGGAGACATTCACAGATCGACCATCAATAATTCATGTCATAGCTTTTAATATATTTAGACCAGAAATGCCATGGCCTTGTAGTCGAAATTTAATAAAACCTCATCAGTGAATTCTCTCCTTAATTTAATTTGTTCACTGTTCGAGGATTGTATTCCGTTAAACTATCTGTTCTATTCATGCGTTCTAAACAGGAAAGGGTCAATATACGATCCTTACTGTAGTGCATTTCGTCTCACTCCTGAAAAGCACAACAATGCTAATAGGTGGTACGCAACAGAAAACTGTAACCATGATATAACCTTTCGAATAAGGCAATAGGTCAAAACTTAAAAACAAGCTGATAAGTGAATATGATTACCAACAAAATCTTCATTAAAAATAAATCAGGAATCACATGGAAATGAATGTATCCAGAAAAAAAATAAGAAACTATAGACAACAAATAGAAATTATAACAGTTTCCTTTACAATACTTCATCCTGTTGAGCATATAACAAACCGTTATCGTTTTCAAGAGGCAATGACGGTGGGGTTCCAGGCGGAATACAAGCATCACCATTCTCACCAGCACAGATGCACAATGCCTCAGCATCCCTGACAACTGCATCAAGATCGATCTGGCCGCTCAGCTCATTGATGAATTTTAAGAGTGTATCGAAGTCCATAAGTTCCCCCATTATCTTGTTGCGATACCTCTTCAAAATTGCAACACATACATACAGGTGAAAGTGCTCAGACAAATGATGGGTCCATAATACCTCCCACATCCTCATCGTTTTCTCATATTCGAATTCTCTGATATTTAGAACATATTAGAACATCAGAAAAAGCTATTAAGAACCAACTGCAGCATCAGAATTTTTTTCCCTAAAAAGAAAAGCATGCACTTTAAAGACTTTAAAGTGAAATGGGTCCAGGTATATACCTTTTAAATTGTATTAAAATCCAGCGGAAGCAAAAGAAATAATTCAAGCAGTCATTCTGCTTAAAATAGTTGTGCAAGGGACTGTCTAGCAATTCTACCAGCTGCCACAAAAAATCATACAAAATACAGGACTTCCTTTCAGCTCTTCTCAAAACAATAACCCCAAATAGATACTATCTAGACAACCTTTATTGTAGATATAACCAAAAAATGAACAGTTACATCCACAACTTTACCATATAATATAAATTTGATACCATCAGAGAGAGAGAGAGAGACCTTGGATAGTGCAAAAAGTTGGGAGTGCATGCCACTTTGGTCACGATTAAAGTTGGGTCCAAGACGTTCCATTAATGCCACAAAACACCAAAATGCTTCTGATTCATCTTCCATCACAAACAAAATTGGAGATAGCAAATCACTCATACCCTGTGAGACAAAGACCAAAAGAACATAAGCAAGCAAAGTATAGAAGAAACTGAACTATCTACAAACAGGAAGCGAGTGAAACCATTTAAAGATCAGCAATAACCGTTTATTGGTCCTGGGGAAGATTGTAAAATACAAATATAAAATGACCCAGAACAACACCGAATGAACTAGATCATTCTGATACATATCTCACATTTATATATTGTTTCTGGAGTAATATCAAATAGAGATAGAAAAATTAGATCATTAGACATTCCAATATAGAGAGGAAAGACCAACAAGATCTAGCAGTTTCCATTGCACCAAAATTATCTAATTGCATTAAGGCTTGGCCTCTGTTGACTGCAATATTGGATCTATTGCAAAATCAAGTTATAAAATGAGTCCATGGATGTTACTTCTGAGTTTATGTGCATATAAAATTTGCATAAAAAAACTACTAAATAATAATTGTAAGAAGTTCGAGCAACTGCTCTCCGAAAAAAAAACCAATAAAATGAGCGACTAGTTACCTGACAATAACCAAGATCGAAGTTATAAAAGGAGTATGTCAACAGAATATCACGTAAGATATTCACGTTTGGATTGTCATCCCCATCATAAAATAAATGTGACCGATCAGTCCTCACCTTGAAAAAAAAATGATGCAATAATAGATAAAAGTTGCTTCAGTAAGTATTAAAATAAAAAGATTGGAAGTTATAAGACAACTATACTAGTTACTTTCAGTCATACCACATCTTTGTCTACAAGGCCTTTCCTTTCCCTAAACTTTGTAAATCTTTTTGCTTGTTCAGAAGAGATACTCTGCATAGAGAAGAGATGGAACTATGTATTAAGTTTTAAAGGAGAGCTCAACAGAATATTACAAAGACTTTTAGTAAAAGCAAGAGGACATGATGTCCTGTATGTGACACAGAAGTTCATATCAAAATTTGGCCCATTAGTGATATAGAACACCTTGTGTCATACTTCCAATCAAACAGTAGAACTTTCAACAACTATCATCTTTATGTAAACAGAATTTATCACCAACATGCATTCCATAATACTCCACCTTACCAGTATCATTTAGCATTCTTTTACTGTGATAGAATCACAATGTCTACATCTGTATAAGAATCATATGGAATTGACCATGTAAACCTCGCAGACACTGTCTGATACTAAAATTCCACTCAATTGGCTACTAAGTACTAATTTTGGAAAGGTCAAACCAGATACAATCAAATATATTTATCCACAAAACAATGCATTAGCATATTATAGGAACCATTGCAGTCTTTGAAATAAAGGGCAGAAGCACAATTAGAATTCTAAGGACAGTCAACAGACATGTCTAAAAAACAAAATGGAAACTGAAGGGGGAAAGGAAGAAACTAGAACCCTCCCCCTCCCTCTCTTAAAGAAAAGAAAAAAAGATTGTCTATACAGGGAAGATAAGAGAAAGTAGCCCTCATGCCCTCATGTAGACATCTATTCAGGGATTATGATTAAAATATCATCAAACCTGCCATTGGTTCTTCACGGTTTCATATTCCAACTTTTTAGTGTACCGGAGACATTCCCTTTCTGCAGACGTTGAGTCATATGCATAATATCCCAACAGAAATGCCCAGACCTATAGCCATAATCAAGAGTTTTTAAAAAGAAAAAGTTATTTAAACAGCATTAGAATCTGCTAACGTAGTATTAATTATTTAAACAAACCTCTTTCCTTAATGTGTGCTCAACTCCTCCGTAGAATATTCTCTTCCTGAAATCTTTTGAATCTGTGACCCGCCCCTCAGAATCCAAAAACATGGACCACTACAGACAAAATAGAAGAGTTCCCGAAAACATTCCAGAGTTAAAAGCCATTACCACCCAATGATTAAGCAATGCAATAAAATGAAATCCATTCCAGTAAACAATCCAGAGTTGAAGACCATTACCGCCCAAAGATTGAGCAACACAATAGAATGAAATCCATTCAGCAATGGGATTGTATAAAAGTACTTGTTATTTAAGGATGTCTTTGGTCTTAAAATCAATAATGCATATAGATACACAGTAAACCAGACAATAACCTTCCAATTAAAAAAAATACTTGAGATCACAGTCTTAAGTTGTCAAAAAATAATATTTAAGTGAATACAACTTCATACAAATGATTTTGTTTTGCTGACCAAATTAAACCTAATGAAATTGTATCAGCACATAAAATAATTACGAAAACGACATACAACTGGCAGAATAGCAAGTTTATATACAGATGCTAAGAAAGCCAAGAACTTAGATATCCAAACAATTATCCCATCAGCATATAGACCCAAATTGCTTAGAGATTGGATGAGTTCAGCAAATGACTGTGAATAAACTCATAAGCCGATAACAAAAGAAGGAACAATGTGCCAGATTTCAGAAAGAAAAGAATTGGCATTTTAGAGAGCATAAGTGAGAAATCTGCCATTAAATAGTGCAAGGAGAAAGATAACTCACCTCTTCAAAACCCAAAGGTGGCTGTCGTGGTTTTCCCCAGACGAGAGAGAGTTTGTCAAACTGCCAAGACAGGAAAAATCAACTCCATATATAGCAGAAGAAATAGTTATAAGTACTTATCGACACAAAATGGAAGTAATAAATAAAAATTATGAAAAAATTGTCGAAATCAAATCTTAGGGCCAGGCTACTATAAAACTTACAAACTAGAAAAAAAGTTCAAGCTAAATTTCTTTTTACAGCTACATCATCACATGAGCAATGAAGTTCAATGCGAGAAACTGTACCACTTTCTGATGGTAAGAAATTAAATTTTCCTTTACATGCATTAAGGGAGAAAATAAAAAACATGCACAAGGCATATTGTATACTAGCTTAACCTCGGATGAAAGAAGCATCCAGGCATCCCAAATGACATGCGGCAGCATTGGGCTATATGAGTTAGTGTTCATCATTCCCTAGTTTGATCTACATGCTAATGAATGAGTTACAATATTAGTGCCAGCAGCAATCAATTTAGAGAAGCAATGCAATCATTGCATTCTTAAACAAGGCATGAGAATCCAACCTCCACACCATGCAAGTCCACTTCTTATTATTTCAACTTAAAGTAAGGTATATCAAATGCGTGACAAAGTACAAATAATGAGACAAAATTTAAGTCAAAGATTTTTACTCAAATAATAAATCTTGTTAGAAAGACCCGAAAAATTCATAGCTATTTTCTTGTAAAAACTCATTTACTACAGAATATCAGTTACAAACTGATAATTACATTGAAAAGGAGTAGAATAGCAAGGAAAGAATTGAACCCATAACTAAACTATATGGTCCTCTTTATACCTCCTTAAAATTGATTAGCTCAAAAGGTCCTACACTGGTGGCAGCTTCTTCAAAAATTCCGGTTCCCTACATATGGGTTTCTATTTAAAAAGCGTGGAGGTCTATATCAGATTGCCCTGAAATTGAAGTTTTACTTGATTCCCAAACTAAAATGAGTATTGCAGACAGAGTTTACCCTGATTTTTCAGCTATGATCCTAGTAGTAAGAATTTTTTATTATCATTATTTATGTAAGAAATTTTTTATTATCCTTAAAGATACATATAAAGAATTCTGAGCAATTTCAACTGCCAATGTAGAAGAATGCTGATGATTAAAAGGCACTTGCCTTGCCATTTTTTTAACCACATGATATAAAATTTCTGAGAGAGAAGGGTGAGCCAGCAGGCCCAAATTAGTAACCTTATATTCTCTTTCGTTTAAACAATAGTCATTATAGCTAAGTCTGATTTATAATCCCCTTAAATGCAATTTTCTAAAATAAATTGCAAAAACAATTTAGCCTATCTATTTAATTTTCTGCTTATGTAATTCTAGAAAAGAACATAATCTCGCAGCATATATGCACCGGTAAAAAGATTGAAATGAGAAAATAATGCTTTTTGTGCTACAAACAGTGTGTGAATATATATATATATATATATATATATATATATATATATATTAACTATGCATGTCTCATCATAATCACATTGGCTAGTGAAATACAAACCAGCAAAACACATTGTTGAAAAGCCTGTATGTGTATGTGCACCTCTCTTCAGAAATGCAACAGACTACAATTTGCAAGATGTGATACCAAATATCTAGACAACAATCCAAGCTTGACACTAATAACTATATGGATATGGGCACTTATACACATATGAGAATTCAGGTAAATATAAGCACTGGCCCTTTATAATCATGAGCCTATCAAAGTGTATATGATTTGTGAAAAGCATATAACAAAGCTGTTAAATAGATACATTTGCTTTTAAAGAAGATGCACAAAGACCTCTGTGGTTAATTAAATGACATAATGATTTGCAGAGATGTGCAACGATCTGTGTGTTTGATCAAATAACAGGGTAATTTTCATAGGTACTAAAAAATAAAATTTCCAAGCCAATAGCATTTTACCTCCAGAGGATCTGAGGGTACAGGACTTCTAACAGGAACTTCCTCTGCATCTTTTCGTGTCCTGTGAGGACTACTATCAAGAGAAGACTGACTATAGGTCTTCCTCTCACTACCATCAAAACCATTGCTTTGATTTTCCCGAAATAGTTGTGAAGTTGTGTCCCGAGCAAATTTCGTTACAAGAGAGAATTTTTCCAATACTTGGATTGAGAGATCCCGAGCAGGATCATTACTCCTTTGCCTATGCCTACCACCATGTTGAGAAATACTGGAACTTCCACTTTGGACATTCCCATCAACTCTCTCTTGGCTCTCATAAGATGGAGACCCAATAGCTGAAGTAGATGCTGAAGCCGCACTTGCCATAGGAACAGCCCTTGGCAACTCCAAAGAGGACAATGTTCTCTATTGAAAGCATTAAAGGATGAAGCAGTTAAGAGCCATAAATAGCCAGGGAGAAAATATAGATACGTTGATTCTCGTTATAAATACAATGTTAGATTTTTATATCTAAGCTAAAATTGCAAGAGTTGACTTAAACATAACAAAAGCTAAAGACTGGATAGGTACATGCGAGTAGAAAGTAGAAACCAAGATCTAATGTTAGTTTATTTTGCAAATTTAGATGGGCATAGATCAATAAATGAAAAAGATAGACATGCTAGGGTTGTGCATTTGGTTCCAACTGAAACGAACCGAAATTTCATTTTTTTTCCAAAACTGGACCGAACCAGTCGATTTTGTTTGATTTTTTAGTCCGGTTTGCACTAAAACTTGACTGAAATATTTAACGCCCAAAACCAAAACTAAACTAAGCAAAAAAAAACGCTATTTTTTTTATAATATCAAACCGAACCTAGCCAAATTTCTCTGTTAAGTTTGGTTTGATTTTTGCACATCCCTAATAATTGCATTTGTACTCAAAAACCAAGAAAAAAACAAACAATTCCACTCACCTGCAAAGGATTTTGAAAATCATTAACAAGAAATACATTTGCATCTTCCAGTGACCTGAAATAAATTACATTCAATTATAAGAAATGGCATGTGTAAAAATGAATGAATCAAAGTTGGATCAAGAGCAAACAGATTTACAAATCTTGCTCATATATCAATTGGTAAAAGAAAATCCACAGCAGATTGCAATTCCAAGGAGTAAATAAAATAAAATTAAATGCATAATTTGACGGCACAGTTGATAATATATTAGTATGTAGTGGTCTAAAGTAACAATCATGTGATGCCGTACACATGTAAAACAGCATTCTTCCTCTTCTATAAAAATACATGAAAGCTTCAATTAGATGTCAATAAGGTTAAAGCAAAGGGAAACCATGAAAGCTTCTAATGTTAAGATCATATGAAATACTCAAGAAGCGAGGGGAGAAAGATCTAGAAGAAACCATTGGGGAGAAATTTGTGTACAAATGAGTTGCTTTAACCTCCATGTGGGAGCTTCTAACCCTAAAACATGTAAATATTCCTCAACCAAATACTCCACAAAAAACAGAGGAACAACACTTCACATTATACCCTGCGCTACAAAGTTCCCACCCACTTCCCAACAAGCATCATCAGTATGTCAAACAACATAGATGACAATATCTGCAAACTGGCATGGGAGGCAATAAACTAAAATCAACTCATCCAAGAAAGACTATAATCAATTCCTGGTACTCAGCAAGCAATATCCTACTTATCGTCCTAAAATTTTGCTGATTAAAAATGTTGCCCCTATGTATTAGAAAAAAAAAAGGCTAAAACAATCATTAAAATCCACAGGTAAAGAAAAGAGACCAATGTAAAAATTATAAATCTCTTAAACATGTAGCAAACAAATCTAATCATAGAACATGATAAGTGAGATTTCGATGAATCAAACTTGGCCTTACAAATATAAAAATCTGTTTATTTGTCATCTATCTATCTATCTATCTAAAGAGAGAGGGAGGGGAGGAAGAGAGAGAGTAAGCTAACATAACAGAATTGCATAATAAATCAGCAACCAACCTCACAATAAAAGCATGCTGCTTTAACGTAGCAAGGAATTCTTTGACTCCTCCATTATAAAAATAAAGAGGAGGAAATGCAAGCCCTGCATGACAAACAACAATTTTTTTAACAAGCAAACTAGACAAGAACCAATGGAATGGGTATAAACCGAATAGAAGGCTCACATAACCAACCAAACATCTGTACCAAAAGTAGAGTAATCAAGCATTATAATTAAAGAGATTGAAGACAAAGTGATTTTACATCATTGATTCAAAAGTCCATTACTTCTACTAATGTCTACTTAAAAAGTTTCCATGAAATAAATAAAACTCATGCACTCAACATAAATCGCTATGTAAAAAGAAAGCAAGAGTATGAATCAATTAAGTTCAAGTGGTCTTTTCCCAAATCACTAATACTCCTCTCTCTTTTTTTTTGCAATTTCGCCAAAGAGATGTCCATAAGTTTCAGAAACAAAATAAAACTTAAAACGATTTTTCCTCATAGGACACACTGCAGTGCTGTTAAGACAGCTAGGACTCATTCTTTCTTATGTTAAGTCAACAAAACAAGTAAATGATTAATAAATCATTCAGCTATAATATCGTTCAAAACCTACATAAATAGCTACAAAATCACATCACCTATATGAAACTAATCAGCACGTTATATCATTTTACCTGATGATAAAACAACAATTATGTACTGCCAACCAAGAGTTGGAGTATGACGACGAATTGAACGCACATCCGCAAAAGGCACAGCTCTTATAGTATAGAGATTCATGTCTATACGAAAAAAATCACATCAATCAGCTACATTCACATATTACAAACAAACAAACAGTAAGTTAAAATTAGGGTTTATCAATTAACCAACCTTTCTCAGTCAATCTGGCATTTGATGGTTGTCCTTTGTATGGAATCCAAGTCTAAAACATCAAACAGATTCACTGACATAAACATTTACTGACACAATTCAAACAATATTACCAATATTTACTGAAAAGGGAAAAATACCATAAAAAGAGAAGAAGCTTGTTTAATAAGCTTTAAACGACCACTAATTCTCTCAGAAGCAAATTGAGTGGGATGAATGGTAACATTATCTTTCATATAAACAACTTCAGCAGCACCTTCTTCAAGTTCGCTACTGTTACTTCTTTTACTGCTGGAATCGCTTCTCGTCATCATCACACTCGCTGATCCCTGCACAATAAATCAAAATCAATGAACTGTTACAACCTACAAAATTCTAAATCGACAATTAATTATAATAGCACATTAGCGCGAGCGTTGGTTGATTGATCGATTGAAATGAAATCAAATTGGCTTACTTGCTGAATCGAAGCAGCGTAATCGGCGTCGTCGGATAAATCGTGAAGCTCAGTTTCCAGCATGGTTAGATTATGTGAGATTTTGTTTTCTATTTGTAATTGAGAGAGCAGGTAACTCAATTTTTTTTATTTTTTTTATTGTTATTTTCTTAGCCAAGAAGGATTGAAGAATGGTAGTTTTGGATGGGGAACAAGTAACGAGGGAAACGGAGAGTAAATACTGACCCCGCGTAAAATAGATTATGGGCCCACTGAAGCAGCCCGCTTTTGGTACGGGGTCCGTGAAATTTTCTGGTTAGTCCCTTTTATTTGGGCTTTTTATATAAAATACAGGAAATCAGCCACTATTTTCTTTTATACGGCCCAACCCAAATCTTTACTTTACCTACCTCATTTTCTTATTTTGATAACTTGTACTTCAAATTCCTTTCTTTTATACGATTTTTCTTATTTCTCTCAATCATTCTTCTTCTCCACGATTTTTTTTGAGTTGTGAAAGAAAATTTTCACGATTTCTGCTCCTTCGCTTCCGCCGTTCCGCCTCCTCCGTTCCGCCGTTCTGCCTTCATCGTTCCGCCTTCGCCGTTTCGCCTCCATCGTTCCGCCTTTGTCTCGCCGCACCATCTTTCTTTTATCTTTATAATTTTAGATCTGAAATTTTTTGTTCTTTTTTTTTATTTCAGATCTGTAATTTGTTTATCTTTTACTGTTGATTCACCATTAAACATGTATAAAGAGTATCTTTAAAGAATCCAATACTTATTCCATGTTCTATAGAATAATTTTGTGATTTTATATAATAAAATTTTGTTATTTCTGCATTTTTTTGTGTTTTGTTGTATTTCTGCGTTTTCTTTATTCTGCAGAACGATTTGTTTATAATGATTGATTGCTGAATTATTGTAATGTTACAGTGTTGTTGATTTTATGTTGACTTGATGTTGATATTATGTTGATATCTACTGATTCTTTTTATTTTAACATTGACAACTAAGATAATATTGTCTGTGAAATACACTTTCGTTGGATGAAATGAAACTGTATCATAACCGTCTTTGTTGAAATTTAGTTAGGTATGAGAGGTGGAACGCAAAATAATTATACAAGTGATTTTGAAGAAACTGTGCAGCTGTAAAGAGAATTGAGAAAAAAATATATTTTAAAATAGATTTCTTTAATTTGTGAACTGTTGTGTTGGTGTATATTTAATATATTTTTATTTTTATATGTAAAAATAATTTTATTCTTTCATTTGAATTATTGTTGTTGTTTTTTCATATTATTTTGATTACTTACTCTGCTAATATATTTATCTGATTCATTTATTTTAAACATTTTATACTTTTGTTGTTCTTTAGTAAAATTACTACTATTATATTAACAAGTTATCAACATAATGTCAACATGATATCAACAATTAATGCTAATTTAGTCAAGATGTTTGTAAAATAAGAACATCGATTGATTTAAGTCAAAAACAATCAACATATTATCAAAAACATGTCAATAGCTCATCAATACAGTAATTTAAGACTAACTTTATTTTTCTTTTAATGATTGAAAAATCAACATGTTATCAACAGTATATCAACAACATGTCAACATAAAATTGAAAATCAAAAAAAGTTGAAATACTTATCAACATAATGTCAACAATAAATCAACAAAGAATCAACAATTAAAGCTAATTTAGTCAAGATGTTTGTAAAATGAGAACATTGATTGATTTAAGTCAAAAACAATCAACATATTATCAAAAACATATCAATAGCTCATTAATACATCAATTTAAGACTAAGTTTATTTTTCTTTCAATGATTGAAAAATCAACATGTTATCAACAGTATATCAACAACATGTCAACATAAAATTGAAAATCAAAAAAAGTTGAAATACATATGAACATAATGTCAACAATAAATCAACAACGAATCAACATAAGGAATAAAATAAAACATAATTTTTTGAAAAATTATGACAATCGATAAAATATCAACAAGAAATCAACAACATGTCAACATGATAATGCTAACATATCCTTATTTAATCTCATTTAGATTTTGTTTTTTTTAGTTATTTCACGCACAAAATTATCTAATTTGCTAATGTTTTTTTTAGAATAAATTTTTTCAATGTTAAAATTAAGGAAATACCAACTAATTATCAACACAAAATCAACATAAAATCAACAACACTGTAATATTATAATATTTCAGCAATCAATCATCATCAATAAATCGAACTGCAGAATAAAAAACACAGAAATACAACCAAACACAAAAAATGCAGAAATAACAAAAATTTATTCCATATAATCATAAATTTATATTACATAACATGAAATTAGCATTATATTCTTAAAATATAATCTCTATACATGTTTAATGGTGAAAAAACAGTAAAAAAATAGTAGATCTGAAAATAAAAAAGAAGAAGAAGAAGAACAGTTAATAAATTATAGATCTGAAATCAAATAGATGACGACGATGAGCCGAGGAGATGATGGCGTTGACGAAGATGACAACGGAGACGATGATGAGAACGATGACGGAGGAGCGGAGGAACAGAGGACGGCTCAGCGGAAGACGGCGAACGGTAAAAAAAAGAGAGGAAGAACTGAGAGGAAGAGAGAATTGAATGATGAGGAGAGAGAAAATAAATGAAATTATGATTTGTATGCTGTTAGGGTTTGATATATAGAGTCCGTATAAAAGTTATAATTCAGTCCGCACATGGTAGTTTAGAAAACTCAAACCTGCACCCGTATAAAAGTTATAAAGTGGGCAAAGTAGGTTGTTTGTGTAAAAAGCCCCTTTTATTTTGACTAGTACGGTGCTGAAAGTCCACTTGAAAATTCACGGTCACCAATTTTATAATTTGAATTTTATACTCTCTTTTTTGCACAAATAAACTTTTGAATTATAAAATACAAAACCTTATTTGGTAACACCCATATTCTCTAGCATATTACCATATCTCTTAGATTTTGCAAAGTTTTTTGTCGAATTTCTCTCCATTGTTCTATTAACCAAATCTTTTCCATTTTAATTTGAATTTAGGTTTGATATTGTAAAAAATAGGTCTTCCACAAACCAATCTTCTAGAAAATTAAAATTTACTGCTGTCTGAGGAAGATGAAGAGATTTCCGGCGTCCGATCCGAAAGTAAGTCTATTCGGGAGTGGCTCCCCTCAAGTCCTCAATTCCTCAATTTCTCTCCATTCCACCGTTAGATAAATGACACCACATTAAAATTTATCCAACGGTTATATTATATTTAGTGATTTAAAGATTAGAAACTTACTAATTTGTATTTCCAATCCCTATCAAATTAAGCGCCAAAATAATTTATTTTTGTGTGCCAAAGTTCCGATCAAGATAAAGAATTGAATTTTTTAATTTTGGCTTCCTGTTGTTTCATACCCAAAGCGTAGATTTGCTTTACATGTTCTTCTTCAAAAACTAATTTTTGAAATTTTTGTCTGTCGTGCAATTAATTGAATTGCATGTTTAGATGTTTTAAATTATTTTTTTTTTCTATTTTTCTTCAAAAGCTAATCTTTATCAAAACTTTGTTATTAGTATTCTCAATTCTGTAACAAATTTATATGAATTTTATGTTCAATTTTTACAGTTAGTGTGCTGGGTTCGTATAATTTTTTTTATGAAGACGAAAATGTGTATTAGCACTTTTTGATCTTAGGTTAATAAGAGAGATTTGCAGAAGTTTCAGAAAAAGAAATCACTAAATAAAATATAAACCGTTGAATAAATTTTAATGTGGTGTCATATATCCAACGGTGGAATGGAGGGAAATGGAGGAATTGAGGACTTGAGGGGAGCCACACCCAGTCTATTCATATAAAGTGTATGATGTCTGAACCTAAAATTCCTTTATAGATGTACCGATTATGATTTTTCTTAACAATTTCAAATTCTATTATTTAAATTTCTTTACTCCATTGAATTGTAATCGACAAGCGCGATTTGGTTCAATTTCTTACAAAAAATACATGTAATGGTGAGCAGGCGATTCGAGATGTGTGTGTTATTTGTTTCTTTTGATTAAATTTTTATCCAAAGGATGTGATTTGATTTTTTTAACTAAGATGGATTAGAATAGAGTCAAGTTGTTGAAATTTTATTGAATCTTTTTTCAAATTACTGGTGTATTGTACATTTTAATATATATTGTTGTTAGTTTTATCTGAATTTACTTTATGATGTTAATATCATTTTTATTATATGTAGTTAACTAATGATTAACTATGTGTAAACTAACAGTTAACCAGTGTTTTTCTTTTATCATGTTTTTAAAGCATATATATAGTGTATTTATGGTGTTTTTATAGTGTAAGAATAATGTATATATATAGTGTGTGTGTGTGTATAGTGTATCTATGATATATTTATAGTATTTTTGTGGTCCATAAAGACAGACCCGGCCCTAGGCCTCACAATTTCTGTAGCCACGTATTGCTATAGTTTACTTTTATAGTTATATACTGCACAAGACAATGAAGGTCAAAGACATTAGCTACTAATAAATCTTTAATATTTACAACGGTAATTAAATCAACCAAAATCAATTTGGTTACCTTAAATTTTATTAAATCTGAGTAACGGTACCATTTAAAAAATCAAAATAGAACTACTTTAACAATTGTCAGACATTCTTTATAATTTTTTTTTTTAGAAAATTCTATATTATTCACTATATTTTTGTAAAATTTGAAAGTTTCATAATTTTTTTCTAGTTTTATTATTTCTTTTCCAAATTATTATTACTAGTTAACATTGTTTTTCTCCTTTTTACTTATTAATTCAGCCTATTATAGATTATTTTAATAAGCTAAATTTCTAAAATATCTAAAATATTAAGGTAATTAAATAATGATTTTGCATTTCAAAAAACTAAAAAGTAGATTTTTATAAAGTATTTAAATGAATTACATTTAGTTGATAAAAATTTGGACTGCCACGCACTAAAAGCTTCATTTAAAAAAAATAAAGAGTTCTTATTTTTATTATTACAATTATATTTTGAACTTTTTATGTCTTTGGTTTAATGTATTAAATTTATATTAGGTAATTTATTATTTTAAATAAAATATTATCAATTATTGTTAAAAAATTAATATATATTTTATATATATTTTATCGCCTAGGGCCTCATTTTTTCTAAGGCCGGCCCTGCATAAAGACACTGCAAATACACCATAAACACTGCAAATACACCATAAATACTGCAAATGCACCATATATATACTAAAAAAAACTACAGAAATACACCAAAAAACATAGATATCCCGAAATACACCAGGAATACACTATAAATACACCAAAAATACACTATAACGTAAATATATTATAAATCACTACAAATACATCATAAATCAATTTGTTCTTTACAAAATCAGTAGCAATAAACAAATATATGAATAAGAGAAAGACAAAATAATTATATATAATAGAACAATTTTATAAATAAAGAAATTATAGATCTACAAAAATGGTATAAGCGCTAGACACAAAGTGTCAAGGTCGTGGGTTCAATTACTCCCACAAGCGCTCCTCCCTTTCCAATTATCAAAAAAAAAAAATGAAAACAAAGATTTATATTTTCTTTTATAACTAAACAACACATTATTTTCTATAAATATAAAAATCTTCATCTTTTATTTTTCTTTAAATAAATTTTGAAAAAATAGTAAGAAAATTATAAATAGCAATAGAAGATAATATGTTATAATAATGGTAGAAATTAAAAATATAATACTACGTTATAATTTATTTTGAAATACACTTGACCGGTTCAATTAGCGGTCGATCCGCTCAAACCGGCGACTTCGCCAGTTAATGGTTCGGTTTTTAAAATACCGTTTTCATCCATTTACTACTCATTTAACAAATAATTATTCTTTTATAATTCATACTCTTTATATAATGAGTGGGCATGGAGGAGTAAATGGATATGGGTGACAATTATCACCACACGATTGTCACCTCTACTCAAGATTAAGAAAGCTTAGTTGGTGAGAGAGTTGGCTGATTCTACTTTTAACCAATTAAACCATCTAGTCCAATTCTTAATAACTAGGTTAAAGTTCAATTTTTCTTCTGGTTTGGTTACCAATTTCTAAAAACTAAAACAAAACCAGAAATTATATTTTTACTTATTTTAACTCAACCCGACGTTTTTCTATTTGTTTCCGCCGAACTAAAATCAAAATTTTGATTTGATTCTTTTCGCTTTAAATGGTTTGGTTATGTTTTTTTTATTTAGTCTAGTAAATATATGGATATGCATACATCAGTTCGATTCTAGTTTAAAAATCGAAAGTGTTCAGCTTTTTAAGCTAAGAAACCAAACCAAAATTAAAATTGAATACTAAATAGCATTTTATCCGCACGAGACAGAAAAATATTAGTATTTATATTATTATAATAAATTTAATAATATTTTTTGAAATTATTATTGACTTAGCTTTTAACATAAATATCTTTATAAACTTATTTTTAATATTATATTTTCTAAAAATAATATTTTATCTATTTATTTTGTAATCAATTTTAATTTTATTTAAATTAACAGTGCAATTAATTTAGAGTACTCTATATCTTTTAAATTTTGTACTTAAATTATTATAATGATACTAATTAGTTAAATTAATTCTTAATTTGAATATACTATTTTAAAAATAATAATTTTTTATTGTTATGTAAAAGAAAGTTGATTCTTATCTATAAGTTATCAATTAAAAGTAATTGACAGTAAAAGGCTATCTGGTGCATAGGCTATTCAGATTAAAATAGTAATTAATTTTTAATTAAATAAATAAAAAATAGCTTTATGATTATCCTTTTAAAACTATGAACGATTACAGTAAACCATTTAATATTTACTAAATTAGTAATTTTAATAATTAATAAAATAAAATTAATTTTAATACTACGTTTTATTTAATATTCAATAACTTAATATTTTTAATAATTAATTTACTATGTATTTTAATTATTAAAGAGTTGACCGTGTAGCTAAATATGTTTAGAAATATGGACAAATAAAAGAAATGGAGGCAGTAAATTAAGCAAAAATAGAAGAAAATCAGTTTCTGGATTTTATCCAATTCCAATTTAAGTACAAAATCTCTGAAATCAAATAATAAGAGAAACTAATCAACGCAATAAAAGGAAAAGATCGAAAGGCAGTTGGGACCTACAGCCAAAATATTAAAACCACGTGTCCGTTACCTATTTAATCTGGACCTTCTCTTCATTCCTTTTCTGACACAATCTGAATCATGCACTGTCTCTTCAGTCCTGCTCACTAAAACACAGTGCCGTTTTGGTACTTTATTTCCTTCTTTCACCATCAAATTTGAGAATTACAGAGCGACACGATTTCTGGGTTTATGGAGTTAGAGAAGACTAAGACGGTGTTACCACTTAACGTGGATTCTACAGAAGAGAAGCACAAAAATGAGACTGTTATGACCACAAGAGGAGCTTATGCTGCCGTTTCTTACATGGCCAGTGCAGGTTCATTTCTTTTTATTTATTTGTTTGAATTTGAATGTGTTCTTTTTTGCATGGGAAAGAAAATAAAAACCAGTTTAATCAATTTTGCGTTTCTTGATTCTTTGGATTGCTATGATGAGTAGTGGCATTAGAAAGGTTGTTATTAATTCACTATAATGTCAGGTTTTAATGTTTGAATGGTTTAAAAGAAGAAGAAATTCAAGGGAAAAGGAGAAAAAGAATTGTTCTTATTGGCTTAGAAAAAGTAATGAAAAAAATGGTTCAAAGAGATAATGTGGTGGTGGTGGTGGGGTGGGCCTGAGATATATAATGGAGGAGTAGACAGTTTTTAGTATTGAAACTGTAACTTTACTATACATGTTCTAATTCTACTTAGCAATGACAATAGTATGGATTTAGAAATGATTAACCATGAACAATTGTGATTATTTATAAGTTCAAGATTATGTAAGATAGTTGAGATTTCAAAAGCGTACAGGAATTAATGTGATATAGGGAAACAGAGGCATGCTTTGTGGGTAAGGACATATAGACTCGTGGGTAGGGGTGGTAGAAACGTGTTGGCAGGTTGTGTTTGCATCGTATCGATTCACTCTGTCGACACGATAAAGGCTAATACGAACAGGAAATGAAAGTTAAACGTGTCAACCTTTTGTAATCCGTTCAATCTTGTGTGTCTATTACAGGTCATACATACACGATCTATTTGACTCATTTACTGTAAATAGGTCGAATATGAATCATATTAATACAACCATTTATTCAAATTGTTCGAATATGGATAACACCAACATGATGTGACACGGCACAACATGTTTTAATCCGTGTCATGAATGGGTTGGACGAATACGCCTGTCAACGCTCGACACGACACGTTTAAAGTCGTGTTATAAACTGATTGATCCAATCCGCTAATGTATTATTTTTCAGTATTAGGTGAATCGTGTTTGCATGTTATGCCCCCTTTTAGCACCCTTATTCGCGGGTGATCCCAACTCGTGAACACTTAACATGCTAGATTGCTGTAAAACCATGTTTGTGATAGCTTGATATTGAGAGGAAGATCCTTTTCTCCAAATGAAATGTTTTTATTTGTGCGACATTTTGACTAGTCTGATCATGCCTTATCATTTTATCATGCAGTTCTCTTGATAATGTTCAACAAAGCAGCTCTTTCTTCTTACAGTTTCCAATATGCAAATGTCATTACACTTTTTCAGGTATTTATTTTACCCTTCACTCTCTCAGACCAGACCATGTATTTGATCTCTTATTTCTTTGCTGCCTGTGCTAGCATTGATGTATTACAATAACCAGCTTGTTAACATTATTAATAGCTAAAGTTTGGATCTATGTTGCACGGAAATTCTCGAATCCTACGTTTCAGCATTTAATTTCCATTTTTGGAAAGGCTTATGAAACTCCGAGTTTCTATATTTATAACTTATTCTTGTTTGTTTCACCGTTTTCTATTTCGGACGTTTTCCGTTTCAACGCTTTCGTTTCTGTGCTACATAGGTTTTGACTATCTTTTAGCTGTAATTTGTTTTATAAGCCTGAATCAATTTGGCAGCATTGTGGAATATTATAAATTAACAGAATTCCATCATATTCTGTCTATATGCACATTTCGAAAAGCAGAATTAACAATATCTAGATGCTTGTTTTGAATCTAGCCAAACCAGAGAATTTTGATTGAATAATATACTTTTTTAAGATCAACTCGTTTTATAGTAACTGGGACCTGTTTTAATCCTTTTTTTGTGAGTTTTGCAGATGTTATGTTCATGTTTGTTTCTCTATATGATGAGATGGTCGAAGATTATATCTTTTACAAATGATGAATCGCACAGAATGACACATAACCCAATAAAATTAGTACCTGTTAAGACATTGCTACACACTCTTCCTCTGGCACTTTCATACTTGCTCTACATGGTATGTATTCACGGACATAGAATAAAATCGATATTTATCTCGTGATTTACACGAATTTGGTGATTCGTTCTAATTTTATCCCTTTTCTTTATATGTTCTTAATTTAGCTGGTGACGATGGAATCAGTGCGTGCCATAAGCGTTCCCATGTATACCTCGATTAGAAGGACTACTGTGGCCTTCACAATGATTGCAGAGTATCTTTTGATCGGCAAGAAACATTCGTTACCTGTCGTTGGCAGGTACGCAGCCTTAATTTCGATACTCATTAATATACTGTCCATTGCTTATGACTAAGATTGTTCTGCAACTATGGTAATAACCCGAGCATTCTATTCGTGTGCAAAATAAGCTTATCCAGCGCTTAGGATGTCATATTTCGACTATATTGTAGGAGTCAGATATATTTGCTTGTTAAAAATAGAAAATAGTCTTTTTTTCTAAATATGTTATGTTTATTAACATTATTTATTATGAAAAATACCAAGGATTTCACCAGTGTGGGGATAATTATACTTGGTGCATTTATTGCTGGAGCTCGAGACTTGTCATTTGATGCGTACGGCTATACTGTTGTCTTCATAGCAAATATCTGCACGGCCGTATATCTTGCTTTAATTTCTCGAATTGGTAATACCATAATCCCATAACTACTTATTTCTTACATGTTATTGAAGATGTAAAACATTTTATTAGTTTATTATGATTTTTCGATTTTTTCAGGTAAATCTAGTGGTCTTAGTAGCTTCGGTCTTATGTGGTGCAACGGTAAGATAAGAGGACTAACATAACATTATAAGTTGGTCTTTAACTTATAACCATGTCATAAAATTATGTATTTTAATTTTATAGGTTTAATATGTGCACCGATCTTGCTTGTATGGACGTCGATCCGTGGTGACCTCAAAGCCACTATGAACTTCCCTTATCTAACATGGCCAGGATTTCAGGTGCCTTAACTACACTAAATGAACCATATCTTTATAATCTTATAAGCTGTTGCTCTGTTCATCTGCCTAAAATTTGTGGCTCGACTTTAAAGCTCGAAACAATTCAATAAATAAACAAATTGGAAACTGCCACTCATAAATATTATTTCCATTATTGAGTTATATACTGTTATACATAATCATTGTAATTGCTAAATGTCTGCATCTATCAGAATTAGTAGCATTTGTTCAAAATATCATCAATACTAATGATCGATAAATAAATGAAATTGCTAAAATGTATTGCAGGTTGTGATGTTTCTCTCCTGTGTCATGGCTTTCTTCATAAATTATTTTGTCTTTTTGAATACAACACTCAATTCAGCTCTCACTCAGACAATCTGTGGAAATATGAAGGTGATTATTACATTCATTTTCATCCTAAACATTTGCAGATGTAAATTACCCTTTTGATTTATTAACTTACTCTGAATTTTTATGTTATAGGACTTATTTACGGTTACACTTGGCTGGCTGCTATTCGGTGGGCTTCCATTTGATCTAGTGAGCATAATCTCCTTTTAGTCTTAACTATCTATTGTAACGATTGTAAAATGAATTTATCTACCAACAATTATATTTCATTTTCCATATATATATATATATATACACCTTAATCTTTAAATCTTGGTCTGGTCCAATGTGTATTATCATATATTTTCTTGGCTCGTTTGGAGAATTTCCTATATAACGTGGTGCAATGACTTGTACAGTGAAAATAACTTGTTAGAACAAAACACCGTCGTTTTAGTGAATCACTTAATGAATTTTATTCCGATTAGGATTTTTTATTATACAAGTCATTGCGCCGTGTCAGACAAGACACTGGCCAAGGGTAAATTTGGAAAAATTTAAAAAATATTGGATCAAATTGGCAAAGTTTAAATATAATAGTATAAATTAGGATTAATTTCAATAAAATACCAAACCTTACGGATTTTGTCAGTTATAACCAAACATTTAAAAATCGTCTATTTTAGCCAATTTCGGAATATTTGAAACCTTTTCTAGTCATTCGTGAATAAAACAGAAAAATTTGCTATTCGTCAATGGGATAAACTAACCGATTTTGAATGATTTCAATAGAAAAAGTTTCAAATATCTTATATCATTCAAAATCGGTTAGTTTAGTTCATTGACGAATGACACATTTTTCGGTTTTATTCACGAATGGTTAACAAATGTTCCAAATATCTTAAAATTGTCTAAAATAGACGATTTTTAAAGTCTTGGTTATAATTGACAAAATCCATAAAGGTTTGGTATTTTATTGAGATTAACCCTATAAATGAACTATAATTGTTGGTAGATAAATCCATTTTGCCTATAATGTTAGCGTGTTAATATGAGCTCGGTGTGACAGTGCATAATGTGGATTTGGCTGTGTGTTTGCAGTTGAATATCGTAGGCCAGTCTCTTGGTTTCTTTGGATCCTGCTTGTATGCCTACAGCAAAATGAAAGGGAAATAAAATGTAAAAAGGTGGAGTTATATGATGGACGAAAATTACACACAAATATGGATGATTAACAATTAAAACTTCAGATGCATTTTTTTGACTTCAATATAACTCCACCTTTTTACATTTTATTAGTCGAGCTGCTTTTCAAATTCTATTCGAGCATCATCCGTGGACTAAACCTATCACATTATGACACGTCATTAAAATAATGGCACTATCGTAATTTACTATTTAAAAGTGTAAATAAATAATAAATAAAATTACGATAGTGCCATAATTTTAATGACGTGTCATAATATGATAGGTTAGTCCACGGATGATGTGGTAGAATGAGTCTATCTAAGAATCTCTCTCAATGGTAATATATATATATATATAGAATTTTGTGTATCAGATAATTAAAAAGATTGTCTGTATTAGTCGAGCTGCTTTTCAAATTCTATGAGAGGAACAAGGATGTTTGGCTGGCCCTTTATTATTCTCATGATAATAATGTTATGGTTAGTGGCGATCATCGGTTGGTTCTGTTCGGTTTTGAATCAACCAAAACTGACTGTGCCAAAATTGTCTAAATCTACGACTAAAACGTAGTTTATTTATTGGCTTTAAAATTCGGTTTGGACTTATTTTCAAAATTTAAATAAAAATCTTAAAATTTTAGGTAAAATAACAAAAAAAGCACCGGAATTTAAATTTAAAGTCAATTTTTTTTATTAAGTTTGAAAAGTTCGGTTCGGTCAGTTTTTGGTTATTTTGGATTTACAACCTGCAAATTAAACCGTTAACCGAATTCCAAATTTTTCTAAATTACCCACCAAACCAAACTGTTTTTACCGAAAACCGAATCAAACAACAAATTTCGGTTTAGTTTGATTTTTTAGTCCGGTTTGATTTTTCAGTCTAATTTGATTTTTGCACATTTATTGATTTGTTTTTTTTTATTATTTGGGGCTCCAGAATTTTCTAAGGAGGATT
Source organism: Mercurialis annua (assembly GCF_937616625.2). Lineage (NCBI taxonomy): Eukaryota > Viridiplantae > Streptophyta > Magnoliopsida > Malpighiales > Euphorbiaceae > Mercurialis > Mercurialis annua. Next base: position 65,963,881 of record NC_065570.1, read on the forward strand.
TCATTATAGAATTTAGTAGGATATATTATTTGAGCCACACTTAATTGGTCATATTGATTTGGTATGTTCATCTACTCCTAAAAAGGGAAAAATATATTTGTACAAAATTTTGTGAGTCTTATATTCTTACATTTCATTTCTCTTTCTATAAATACTTTTAAGAGTTTAAAATTATATATTTATAATTTATCGAAAAAATGCTTTTTTATATTTATAATTTTGATCTATTTGTCAAATATATTTTTAAAAATAATTTGAACCTAATTCAATAATTTTACAAATTGTGACAACTATATTCAAAAAAATAATTATATCTATTTTTAAATTTTATTTTTACAAGTCTTTAATTCCATTAATAATTGATGTTTTATTTCAGTTTTGGAAGAGTTATGTGATTTAATTTTTAAAATTACAAAATAAGATTTAAATTAAAGGTTTGAAATATTATTTCAATTTTCAAATTGTTGACAAATTAATATGTCCAAATTTATTTTAGAGATAAATTTATTAAAATGATTAATGTGGTATAAAAAATTACTGTGCCTAATTTATTCTTATAATTTTTCTTTTTTACAATTTAACGTTCCGGTGTTTCCATTCTACATGTTATATAGATTAGGCTATGGATGAACGATCTAAAATAAATTTACTTTTGTTATTTAGTTTTCTAAATATTTTTTTTTATAAAAATAATTATCAATTTTTCAATGGTTAGTCATCCAAAAACACCGTTAATAATTTAAAAATATACCATATTTTGAGTTTTTTCGTTTATGTCTCCATCTTTCAAAATTTTCAATTTTAATCTATTTTTTAATTTTTCAGTTTCGATTATAGTCGTTTTTTTCGAATTGGAGTCTAAAAAAGAATTCAAATACATCTTTTATATTGCTTTTATTTGTATTTTTATCATACAAAATTTCAAAAATGGATTAATATGAAGAATTTTTTTGAATTTTTTTCACTCCAATTTAAATAAATGGTTATGATTAAAACTGAAAATTGAAAAACAACTTAAAATTGAAGATTTTAAAATGTGGGACCATAAATAAAAAAAGTTGAAAATTGAGGTATTTTTGTATGATTAATATAATTCCAATATGGGCATTTTCATTCTTTTTCTATCGTCCAACAATTATAAAAGAAAATAGGCTAAACCTATTTTGAGGTCCCTGAACTATACGATTTTGATTTATCAGGTCACTCAATCTCTATTTGGCCTTTTCAGGTTCCTAGATTTTTATTTTTTGGTTCATTAGGTCCCTCAATTTTTATTTGACTTTCTCAGATCTCTAAATTTTCATTTTTTGCTTCGTAGCTGCCTAAACTTTTGTTTTTCCCTTCATTAAATCCATAAATAGATCTCCGTTAAAGGATCTAATGAATCAAAAAAAATAAAAGTTTAGAAATCTGAAAAAGCCAAATGGAAGTGGAAGGACTTGATGAACCATAAAATGAAAATTTAGAGACCCTAGGAAGCCAAATAAAAATTTAAAAATCTAATAAATCAAAATTGTATAGTTTAGAGATTCCAAAATGGATTTAGCCATGAAAATAAACAAGCAATTGCAGAGATGATCATGTATGTATAACTCATTTCATGTGCTGAAAATGTAAGGTCTATTCAAACTCCCATGGCCCGTAAAACTCTGGTAAATGTCATACTCTAAGCATCTACACAATCTGACAGAGATATTAGAAGCATTCATTGTGTAAGTAAATCCTACACACAATTATATATCAAAATATTTCAATTGGGTGGGATTATTCAGGTGGGATCATTAAGCATCAAATATTGTGACTCCTCTTTTCTGGTGCAATCTCTCTTTTAAAAAAGAAAATATCATCTAAACCGGACCCATATGATCAATTAAATTTTTAAAAATACGAAATTAATCTTTTTTAATATTTACTTAGTTGGACCTATACATTTTATAGAAAAACCATTATTGTATACATCGAGTTCATCACATATAATTACTGAGTCTACCTAAAAATTTCCCTTATTTTTATCTGCTAATGGAGAAATTCTTAAATAGACTCAGTCCACCACGTCATCCATAAACTAAACCTATCATATTATGACACGTCATTAAAATAATGGCACTATCGTAATATTACTATTCAAAAGTGTAAAAAAGTAATAAAAAAATTACGATAGTACCACTATTTTTTTGACATGTGATAATGTGATAAGCTAGTTAACGGATGATGTGGTGGACTAGGTCTATCTAATGATACATGTTATACAATCAATATACCTGGTGAATTAATTATATTGTTTAAGGAGAAGAAACCAACTTCTTCAATTTATTTACATAAATATTGTAAAAATATTATTGCATTACCACTACTAGAAAAAAGAGAATTACCGACAAAAAAACTCTAATTTAATGACGGACTTTAGTCTTTTACCGACAGAAAACTAATTTACCGACAGATTTTAGTCTTTTAGCAGTAGTGTCCAATATTATGACCTTTAAACATTTCTAACCTGCTTTATTATTATTATTATTCTCACTAGAAATTAGGAGTGGCAGTCCGGCGGTGGCAGATGATGGCTGGTCGCCGGATTTCGGCTATGATCCGGCAGTTGTCCAACAGCAAACCAACGACAATCTGTTAACTGTTGACCCGATTAATTGTTGACCAGTTAAATTTGACTTTTGACTTTTATTTTATTGTATTGACCAAATACTTATACAACTATATATAAGTGGATTTTATGTGTACTTTATATAAATTTTGGTAGATTTTATATTTTTACATTCAACTTAAAGATCAATTTTTTTTCGGATTACCAAGAAATTCACTAAAAATCCACCTTAAATGAATATTACCCAAAAATTCAGTAAAATCTGCCTAAATTTTGAATGGTATAAATACAACAATATAAGATCCACTAAGATCCATCTAAAATTTATATAAAATTCATCTAAAGTTTTGAATTAAATATCATATCCATACAATAATATTAGTTTCACGTAAAGTCCAAATCGGATCCATTTGATTCAGTTATTTCTTATAGCTGGTAGTTGTTAGATGGTAACTGATAGCTAATAGAATATACGTGTTTGGTGAAATTTAACTAATTGTTGCTGTTTATATGTAAAATGACCTTAAGAGTATAATTTTTATTTTTATTTATTAAATCATAAATAGATTATATTATATTATATTTAATAAAAATAATTAAATTTGTTTCTTTCATAAGAAACAACATTTAATTTAAATTTATTTAATTTTTTTTTGATAAACTTATGATTTATTTAAAAAAATATTGAATTATAGCTATACTAATATAAAAAAAAAGATAATTTTATAATTTAAAATAATTAGAGTATTTAAATATAATAAAAATATTTTTATATAGTATAAAAACAATATAGTTTAGTATGGATAATTTTATCCAAATAATTAAAAATATCAAAACAGCTATCAGCTATTGGAGGTTTAAAAAGCTTTAAAAAAACTTTTAGAAAGAATACAACAATATAAGATTTATATAGGTCCACCTAAATTCACGTCAAAATCATCTAAATTTTAAACTATTGATTTAACATGAGCGCACAAACAATATAAAATTCCCATAAATCAATATCATCCTGATCACCATCAAAATTCGGGAAACGTCGGTCCATCAATTTTAAAATTGTATGTCTTTCATGAATACGATAATATAAGATCCACGTAAATTAAAAAAAAAATCCACGTTATTTCCAATCATTTGATCCCACCGGTTGGTCCCCAAAATCCAGTAACCGACGGTTGTGTGATAGTTGTCGATGGCGGTAGTTCGGCGGCGAATGCTTGCAATTTGAAAATGGTCGATGGTGGTAGTCTGACGGTGGTGATAGTTTAAGGTAAAAAAAAATTATTTTTTAAATTTATTTTCATTTATTAGGTTAATTTTTAAACTAGCTGTTTAATAGTAATTTTTTAATTTTTGTCAAAAAGTCCCTAAATTTATTTCCTTTTATGGTCCGGGCAAGAATTTGTCCTTTTGAAAAGTGAAAACCTAATATCTCTTTTCTCAATATCCACTAGCTATCTTGAAAATGTTTGAATGGGAGGTTCAAGGAGAATAATGTGTGGACAGAGGATTGAAGCAACTGGAGTTAGTTCGTAGTGAGGGAAATGTCTTTGTTGTCTCCACAAGCTGACAACTGAACTTCACCTAATTGCTATGCATCGTTGAAACATTCACATCATCCTATGATTTTTCTTTTTCAAACGCTTCAACTTCACTTCAATATATATTCTTGCATTCTTGATCCGTAATTCAAGCTAAACTGTTGTGTGCGAGAGCTATCTTTTTTTAAAAAAAAATCTTTAATGAGTGTATGTAAATTATTGAGCAAATTACTCTAAAGGTCTCCGTATATGTCATAATTAACACTTTGGTCCTTCTTATTCGAAAATCAAACAATTTGGTTCTTCACTTTTGTTTCCGTCAACGATTTAATCCTTCCATCCATTTTTAATGTTAGTTGACTGAGTTAAACGACTAAATCACAAAAAATTAATTTAGAAAAAAACAATTTGGTCCCCTACTTTTATTTTTATCTACGATTCCATCCTTCAAATTTGAAACTAATTTATCTCTAAATCTTTTGACTTGGTTGACTAACATTAAAAATAGACGGATAGACTAAATTGTTGACATAATCAAAAATGAGGAACCTAATATCATTTGATTTTCAAATAAGAGGGATCAAATTGTGAGTTATGACATATATGAGGGATTTTAAAATAATATGCTCTAAATTATTTATTGGATACTTGACTATATCTAATTAAAATCTATCTTATAATTTATAGTCTTTTATAATATATTCGGTTTAGATAAGAATTAAAGTAATTGTAACTCAATTATATTCAAGAAGTAAATAAAAAATTATATATGTAATTGATAAAAGTAATTTAACATATTAAGTTATTTTTGTAATAAATTAGTATATATTTGAAAAAAAAAACTTTCGATAGTAATAATTATTTTCATTATAGTATAAAATTTTGATGAAATTGGATGGATGATTTGTTTTTTTTAGTTGTTTTCCGATTATGGACTAGCTTGTCATCTTTTTTTATTTTTTGTTTGAATATATTTGACATAAATTTTAAAATTGCTAGATCAAACTGTAAGTTTTTTTATTCATAATATATTTGACAAATGCACTATAGTTTTTCATGTGTAGATTCCTTTTTCCTTTTCTTTTTTAATTTGAAAGTTATCTAATCATTTGATTTTATATAATTTATAAAAAAGAGATTGCGAATTTACTAGTTTTGTGGCATTTTATGATATAGATAATCCACAAGAAATACATTCAAACACTAAATTACAGGACATGAAACAACTTAATTGGTTTGGAATAGATCTCAAAGTTTGAAATAAAATAAAATTAAAATTTAAAATAGCCGAGCCACAATTGATTTGTATAATTACCAGAGAAATCAAGAATATAACTTTCTAATCAAATCGAATGTGTACATTAAAAGAAATAAAACCCTAGGGAGGGACAAAGAAAATTAAAGAAAGACATTGAAGTTATATTTTATTTAATAGATGAAATAATTTAAGTTTAAGAAAGTATGTTTGCTTTGTTGATTAAGAAAAGGCCAACATGGTCCGTTAAAGGTTTAACAAAATCTGAGCAAGAGTAGAACATGGATGTCTCTTTGTCCATCTATCTTTAATTAAAAAACTCTCTCATGCAAAATTCCATCATTTAATTTGACCTTCACCTTTTCATCTTATTCCCTCAAAATTTAGTTATCAAGTTGGTTTAATAGGAAGCGATATTTTCATATTGGAAACATTTTAGAAATTTTAATTAATAAAATTCATTTTACCTGTTGAATTTAATATAAACATTAATTTAGGGAAAGTTCATGATTTTAAGAAAAAACACCACAAATTTGACATTTTGACTCACTTTATCCCTTCATATGAGGTGCCATAAAATGGTTGGAGCATTATATACAAATTAGTGCCGAGATGGCAAAAAATTATGGACAATATAAAGGTGAATGGATAAATGAGTCATAATGCCAAATTCATGGTGTATAACTTTTGCTATTCTTTTGTACCAAGTTTAGGAGGTAAAATTAGCTTTTGTTGAAATTTGAATATTAAAAGAAAAAGAAGTAAGTTTAATCATTTTTTCCCTACTTAATTTTTGTTTGTTTTCCTACTTAAGTTAATTTTTTTATTATCTATTTTATTTGAAAAATAGTAATAACAAGTTTCAAATTTTAATTTTTTATGAATATGATATGATTTTAATTAAAATATTGTCATAATTCATTATTATTATATCTAACATTTTGTTTTTTATATTTTTAATAAACTTTGTATCCTTATATCATGTCCTATATTTGTAGGAGCGTGCAAAATAGAATGGAAATGAAACTGACAAATTTACTTTGATTTGAAATAATTATATATTTTTATTTCCAATTCTTTTTCCATTTTGATGGTAACAAAGTTTAGTTTAACCAAATCTAAACAACCAACCAAACCGACTGCCTCATTTGATTTTTTGAAAAAAAACTTTTAATAAATCGGTTGGGTATTAAAAAACAAAGATAGTTGCCCTTCCGTAACTGTTCAACAGAGAAAGAGGAACAAAGGACTCTCGCTATGGCTGCATTTTAAGAATCCGAAGGACGGACCTTTGAAAATAACCGATGAAGAAGGAGTTTAGATTGGTTACGCATATTGTTTTGGAAAGGGTTTACTCTAATAATTAGTTGTGTTTAGATTGGTTACATAAAAAAAAAAGGCTTAATACATAGTTTGACCCCTGAACTTGTACCCTTTTACCTATCTAACCTCTAAACTTAACGTCTCACCTATCGAACCTCTGAACTTGTTAAATAATCCGATTTGACCCCTGAACTTGATAAATATGTAAATATTGAACCCTTCGTGTCCACCTGTCACTTGAAACATTTTAGAAGAAATTGTGTACGGAGGGGTTCAATGTTTACATATTTATCAAGTTCGGGGGTCAAATCGGGTTATTTAACAAATTCAGGGGTTCAATAGGTGAGACGTTAAGTTTGGAAGTTAGATGGGTAAAAGGGTACAAATTCAGGGGTCAAACTATGTATTAAGCCTAAAAAAAATCCATCAAAGAAATACTTTCTTCTTTTTATGTACATGTTTCATCTTCACACATGCATGGCCCTTTTAAAAACTAGTTATATAGAACATCATTTTCATGAGACACACCTGCAGAAAACGTAAAAGCCAAAGTTGAAAGGTATATTAACTATGTAGCTTTTGACCTCATCACTATATAGTATATAGTCTAAACGAAGAAGAAGAAGAAGTCCTCCTAAGATAGAAATGAATGAAAAAAAAATGTAAATAGATTAAGGCGTGGAGGAATCTTTAATTGGTATTGGCACGCGAACTTATTGCCCTAAATCATGAATCATGAGTTTTAATTTAAAGAGAAAAAACAAATAGTAGGTAAATAAGAGTTAAAATTATCAATCTGATTGTAATCTGACCAAGACGGTTTAAATTAGAATCTCTTTTATTATATATCAATAATATATTGGAATAATGACTCAAATTCTATGAAGAAAGATCTAATTAATTAAATCCATCTTTAAATTTTAAAAATGTAAAAAATAATTTTTAAGTTGATCAAATTCACTAACATCCCCGTTAGTTCATAATGAGTTGGCCAAATGATGAAATTGTTAAAAATAAAATTCATTTCCATTCCTAAACTTTTTTTTATGTCACAAGACTTTAAAATCAAAGATATTTTAAAAATAGCTTAAAGTTATTTATAAAATTTTAATTTAGTAATACTTATTTTATTTCTAAATTTTAAATTTTAAATTAGCAAATTTTAAATTATTTTAAAATATTTTAAAATATTTTTTAAGTAAGAAATTGACTTTTTTAAAAGTTAATAAATATTTTTTTTTTGTAAAAATACCAAATAAATAAAAATATTTACTTTTAGTATACTAGGTAAGAGATAAATTTTTATCTGCCAATGTAAATATTTCATATAAAATAGAATAATTATGAAAAAACTATTATTTTTACCTAAACGAGTTTGTTGTGTATGCGTTGCACGTATGTGGTTTATAATTTTTATTTGAAATCGTTGAATGTGATTTTTAAATTTTATATATATCGTGATTTATAATAATTAGAGATTGTTGCATGTGTTTTTTTGTATATATCATAATTTATATTTGATATTATTTAAATATAAAATTAAATGTATAATAAAATAAGATAATATATATGACCTTACAAAGAGGGCAAAGTAAAACATGTATTAGTTGCATATAATTTTTTTAATCTATTTATGGCAATTCCTAAAATATGTATGTTGATGAACTTATTTGTTACTATTTATTTAAAATTATACTTTTGATTTATTTAATTTTTTTAGGTGTGATATAAACCATAAATCCTAAAAGAACTAACATAATTTATTAATATATAATTTATTAATAAATAAATATTGTGATTTGTAATTTATTAACTAATAATTTATTATTTATATTTGAGATTGTTGAGCGTGATTTTTTTAATTTTTAATTTATCGTGATTTATACTTGAGATTGTTGCACATAGTTTTTTCTTTTTATATTTTATCATGATATATGTTTTATATAATTTAAATATAGAATCAAAAATCAAAAATCATATCAATAACATAATTAAACTAATACATATAAAAAAACTCTATGTTATTCTAAAAATTACAATGTTATATTTTGATTAGAATTAGGGAAGACTTATAACGGTTGATTAGGTTTAGAATGTTTCTAATAGTTAAAATTGAAAAGATATGTTGTCGATATTTATGCCTATAGAAGTGTTAGTGGTTTCTATTAAGAATTTTTTTAATTATTAAAGCCGATAAATTGGTAAAATAATATTTTTATTCATGGATGGATGTGCTCCATGGTAATACACTTTTATATAGATTGTAGATGGATTATAGATGGCTTAATACATAGTTTGACCTCTGAACTTGTACCCTTTTACCCATCTAACCCCTAAACTTAACGTCTCACCTATCGAACCTATGAACTTGTTAAATAATCCGATTTGACCCCTGAACTTAATAAATATGCAAATATTGAACCCTTCGTGTCCACCTGTCACTTGAAACGTTCTAGAAGAAATTGTGTACGGAGGGGTTCAATGTTTACGTATTTATCAAGTTCGGGGGTCAAATCGGGTTATTTAACAAGTTCAGGGGTTCAATAGGTGAGACGTTAAGTTTGAAGGTTAGATGGGTAAAAGGGTACAAGTTCAGGGGTCAAATTATGTATTAAGCCGATTATAGATTGTATAATTCAACCAAATATTTGATCTTTGATAAAAAAAAAACAGAAAACAATATTTTTGAGCACTTTTAATTTTCCTTTAATCAAAAGGAACAAAAAGGGTTAAATAACAAAAGTACCCTTTAGTTTTAATAATAAAAGGGTCTTTTACACTTCCCAAAATCATAAAAAAGAAAGGGTCGATTATAATTAAAATTAAAGAAAAGAGAAATAAAAGCAAAATCCAAGAAGAGTGTCTCCAAATGCATGCCCAAGGCAGGGCTTCTTTAGCGCCGGTGTCTCCGCTATGTGATGTTGGCTAATTAGCCTATTTGCCACTATAATTAATAATTTTGTGTTGAAATAAATAAAGAAATATAGTAATAAAATATGATGTGAAATTATGAATCAACATTGTACGTACTCTTCCAAACCCAAATCGAAACCCAAACCTGTTTGTTTTATGGACAATACTTTTGCTGACATTCTGACTCATGTTTCCCAGATTCTTCTCCCTCTTTACAGAAATGCATGTGTGTGTGTTTTTGATTTTTGACTGCCTTTTATTCCTACATATCGATTATTATATATTGTTGATGGGTTATGCACTACCAACTACATTTCCTACTCTAATCACAATCTTTTCTACATGTACAAATTAAGAATATTAGAATCGATAGTAAGTAGTATCTTTTTCTGTTCCGAAAATAATAGCAATAACTTTTTATATTGTTACTTATATCTTATCAACAATAATAGTAATTATGAATTTTGCTGTTTATAATTAACTAGTGATAACATTTATGAAATTGTTATTATAACATTGTTTAACTGACGGAAAGAGGTGTTAGTAAATTTTAGTTAAATATCAAAAAGTAAACATTTGACTTTTAAAAAATTACGGGAGAATTAGTAATTACAACCTAATATCATAAAAATAATAATTACTCCTATGACTAAACTAGCTACAATATTATTCTTACTGACTATAATAATTCTTGTATCCTTTTTAAGTAATTTTTGCTTTGACAGATAATCGAAATCTCTTGATCTCAAAGATGAAATTAAAATCAACATATGACCTGAGGCGGAACTACCCTTAAGCAGCGTAGAGTCCATTCCAGGATGGGGTCAATTTTTTAAAAAATTAAAGGTAATTTTTTTTTAAAATAAAAATAGATTTACAGTGAATTTAGAATAGATGAATGTTAAGCCTAATTAGCTACCGGAAATTTATAGGTAGATTAGAAGTTAAGTCGTGCACTAGAAAAAAATTCTAATTCTATCACTGAATATGATATAAACTTAAATATGTGCATGATTACATATAATCCAACTATCTTATTCTGTTTTCAGGTATATATATATATTTAATTTATAAACTAAAAGTAATTAGTTTAATGATGAAACGCAAAGCATGAATTAAAAAGGTGGATTATTAAAATAATGATAATAATTGATGTTAGGAAGAAAGAGGGTACAATGAAAAGGAGTAATTGTTGTTTTTTTTTTCTTTTTAGTTAAGGAATATTTGAAGTGCATGCGTTTGAATATTTATTTGAGTAGAAATTAAGCATGAGAAACCCTAAAAGTAAGTTTCTCCCTTTGACATCATTCCACTCACCTTCACTGTCTCATCCCGAGGCAAAACCCTAACCCTTATACATTCTCTGCCTCTCCCCCTCTAAATCTTCTCCTCTATTTCTATAAATCTCTCAAATTATAATTCTCTATCAACATGCTAACCCTAGCAAGGTAGTTACTAGTTTCTCTTTTATATATATGTGTGTTTTGAACTTTGATTTTGAGTTTCATCTTCTCCAATCTTCAATATCTCTGAATCCTATTCACTTTTTTACTAGTCTTGTTTTTTGATTCTAGATAATAATCTGCCACTTCGGCTAGGGCAAAAGCAGGAACTAGGGTTTTCTTTTTATGTATAAATGATGCATGAAAGCCTTATTTTTATTTTTATTTTATATTATTTATTGCATAATTGAGCTATATAGAGCTAGGCAATGAATTTTGATGCATGATGCTGATTTTCTGCAATATTCTCTATTATGAAGTATCATAGTGGATGAATGTAGATAAAGAGAATATACATAATTAGCTGTAAAAGTGGGTTGATATCAATCTGACTCAGTTCATGGAACAGAAAATTAAAAAAGAATAATGATTTCAAGATCCCACTTCATCACTTCACTATACAACCACCAACAAGACCACCACCTCCACCCACCAAGAAAATTAATCAATTTTTTTTCGAAATATTATAGACATTATTATTGTGCTTTTTAATTAAAATTGCAAAAAAAGGGACCGTATCTAGAATTCTTTATTCAAAGTACAGTCTTTATAATTACTTTTGCACATTTGGTCGGTAAGTAAATTAGTGGTTTGTGGTGCCAATCCAATCCAGTATTATCTGGTTTTCAATATATATAATTTTTTAGAATCTGAAACTTGTTCATTTGTACTCCTTTAGGTTAATATTATCTGGTTTTCAATATATATGAATATGTATCTTTATTATTAGCATAACTGGTGTTGTTGGATTATAGAAAGCGATGTTGGTGAGGTTCAATCCGAAGACGAATTTACACATTTTTGTTTGTAAAAGACGATCTCAGATTGAGCCGCGCCAATATCACTTTTCGTTTATTATTCCCTTTTTGCATATTCTTTAACTATAACCGTGGCTACTATTTCATTGCCTCAGCTCTGTAAAGAAGACAAAAGGTATGCAAAAACTGCTCTCTCTAATTAGTTTGAACTGTTTGAGTTTAGGGTTTTTAATTTGTTTTTCTAAGTTGCTAGGTTGGAATTAGCTTCTATTTTTAGCTTTAACTTACTTTAGATGGGGCTACGCTCAAGCTTTGAATTAATTCAGAATGTAACGTAGGTTGATCAGTTATTTAACATAGTATTCATAAAATAAAGTTATTTAACATAGTATTAGACTCTTTATGAGTGAAAAGTCTAGAATCGGATCATTGTCAAGTCCTATTTGATTAATTAAGAATTTGAGAATAAGGGGTGCATGGTAGACTTGTATTTGTTTACTTTTCAATCTCAATAAATAGTTCCATGCGAATGTGCATTAGAGATAATAAAATTATAGTAATTGAAGTTTCACTTAACATATTGATCGATTATTTCAAGTATATATGCATGTTGATTGCATTGACATTTATTTATCTAGCATAATAAACCCTATATGTAAAAGAGGATTGCATAGATAGATTTATGTTTTTATTCATATATGGCAAAATCGAAGTCTAAAATTTAGTTGTTGTATTTCTTAAGTTATATTCTCAGTTTTTTTGCCATTTCTGATCTAAAAAATGTGCTTAATATAATCATCATTTAATAATAAAAAAAGATATAGTGGTTTTTCCCGTGAGCACTGATCGAATTCCAATTCCAGTGGACAAGGAACTAAAGGGATGGATCGCATCTCTTTACCAAGTCTTTGATCCCTTAATTGGTAGCAATGGCTTCAAGTCCGGCTGTATGGATGATCAGGGTAATGTTCTAACCTTTACTTTTATTGGTTTATAAAGATAAATACAAAATCCATACTATAATTGATTTTGACCATACTTTTCCGTATTTGCAGTTTGGTTATCGAATTTCTAAAAGTTATATATTGACAAAATACTATATTTTTAGTGATTCAAACAAAGTTTTAAATAAAATTTGGCCAATTTATACTTATCCAAATTTCACTCTGAAATTTCAAGTTTTTAAAAATGGGGAATATGATATGAAAAAAAAATGTGAGGTGTCTTTTGTTTATATATCTAATGTGTAGATGAGAGGGAATTGAAATATAAACCGGCAGACATATAGATATAAATTGACCGAATTTCATAAGAAACATGCCGAAGTCACTAGAAATGTATTACAGTAACCAATTTATAGCGTTTTAAATTTAGATAACCAAACTGTAAATTATGGAAAGTATAATAACTACCAAAATCAATTATCCAGATTCCTGAGTAGCTAGAAAGTTATGGAGTAAAGAAAATGCGCTTTGCTGGATGCCAATGAAGCTTCTAAAATGATAGATAGATAGATTTCCATTATATATATCAATTGGTGTGTCGGCACATTATTGTTAATTAATTATTTTTACTTTTCTTTTTATTTCATGCTTCTAAACATCTTTTCATTTTCTTTTCCTAATTTCATGGTTCTTGTTTTCTCTTCTTCATCTGGCCCTTTTCATCAAATTGTAAACATATGATTTATGTTGTCATAGTGTATAAATGAAAATTGTATTTTATGAGCATTCAATTTGGCGTAATGCCAGTTGATGTGGTGAATTTCATTTCTTTATTTTTGATTATATACCTTTGAAAAAAAATTATAACAAATAAAATAATATTACATCGGTTAGGATAGAATATTGTTCGTATAAAATTATTATACTAAGATAAAATATATTAATCTATCCATATTTTAGCCTCTTTATCAAACATGATAGATTTTTAAAATTATGATATATACCACATATTTGATATATGTGGAATATATTCACAACCAGTTTGTAACTGTTGTGGTATGATGTTATATTTTCATATGTATGTAGAAAATTCATCCTACCTGATATATATATATATATATATATATATATATATATATATATATATATATATATATATATCGTGCCACATCAGCTCCAAGTCGTTAGTGAATATTTGATAAACAATCGAAAAAATTAGTGATATATATGATAAAAAAATTAAAAACATAATATGTTTACCAAACCGGTTATAAGAATGCGGATAGATAATTACATTGTACCATAAATTTAATATCATTTTTTTTCTAATTTGTCATGTTATGGTGTTCACATTGATAATAATAATAAAAATATTAAAACCAATTATAATGATAAGGATCTAAGTATCTAACCACCCTGTTAACTAGTTTTAGTAATGAAATGAAAATAATAAGATTATTATGAGTTGTGTATCATAACAAGAGTGCTATTTTCTATTTATATATACACATTTTGAACAAAAATAGAAAAATCAAATTAGTGATTAATTAGTCAATAATATAATATAGGTCTAATTATCTTTTAATTTAAATTTTTGCATTTTTTATCAATTACAACCAAATCTTTTAACTTTACTATTATGTCCAACTTGAAGTTTTTTTTGCATTATGACCAAAATTTTAAATTTTATTTTTTAAATCCAAACTTTTGCATTTTTTATGGCAAAATGAACTTATCTGCCCATAATTATTGGGGTTTTGCCAAATGTATACCATAATCTTTGAATTTTGCCAATTTGATCCGTCATTTATTCAATATTTGCCAAAATATATCCAAGACTTGGATATATTTGGATATATTTGGCAAAATTTAAAAGAGCCTTGGATATATTTGGCAAAAATCAAATAAATGATAGATCAAATTGGTAAAGTTCAAAGATTATGGTATATTCGACAAAATTCAATAGTTATGGGTAGATAAGTTCATTTTGTCTTTTTTTATTAATTGCGACCAAACGTCATATTAAGTCAGCTTAGAGATTAGACATTTTTAGAAAAAAAACTATTCGTAATAAAACATAAAACTCAAAATTTTGATAACAATTACAAAAAAACATTCAAAATGGATATAATTGTAAAAAATAAAACTGATAAAATATAAAGGTTTGGATTTTTTTAGAATATACTAATATATACCATGTTATCATCTCCTCTAAAACTCAAGATGGGTGAGAACCAAAGTTCAGGTTTGGAATAAGATTGCGAATGGAAGAGCAGAATGCGCCTTAGTGAATATGTGAGCACTTTGATCTTGAGAGGACACGAGAAGACGCTCAATTGTGTGATTTCGAACATGATCAAGGCAATTAATCTTGACGTGTTCTATCCGTTCATGAAATACATCATTATGTAGCATTTCGATTATCATAATGCATAAGAGTAGTAGATGAAGAAGAAATTCACATACTCTAATGCAACCAACGGAGCCATAGAAGCTCATAAGTAGATGACCATGAAATAGAGTCCATTTAATGTACGTAGTGAGAATACAAAGAGTTGTTGCATAAGATGCGATACGAGGAGTTATCATGAACGACGGTAGGACAAATAATACTGCCAACAAGTTAGCAGTACAGAATACAATCAGGAATAGGAAAGCCATATGTAGTAGAAAATGAGCATTAGCCTCAATAAGATTGTTGGAAATATTATAATCAATATGTCTAGCACGAGATTTAAGATATGTAGCATGCTTGAATTGAGATATATAATCATCTTTGTATAAGATCAAGTAACCTCATGACACCCCAAAAATAGCTTAAGCAACCAAAACCTTTCATTTCAAATTTGACGACTAAGACCTTGATTAATACCCCGTGTAGTATCACCGATAATGATCATGTAATCAACATATAGAAGCAACATATTGTTACCATGCTTAATTTTTTGAAGAAATAAGGCGTTGATCATTAGGACGGGATTGAAAACCATGGTTACGAACGGTGGAGCTAAATTTCAAAAACTAAGCACTAGGAGCCATTTGAATCCACACAAGGACTTGGAAGAAGGCATACTTTTGCTTGGTGGATGATCATAACCAGGAGGAGTTTGCATATATATTTCTTCAATAAGTTCTTCATTCAAAGAAGGAGTTGTTGACATCCATTTCAAACAAAAGTCCATGTTTCGTAGCAAAAATGGCTAGTGACAACGTAGTTAGTAACATAAAGGCAACAAAGCAGCCTTTATGTTACTAGCTACGTTATCAGCTACAATAGTATGAAGAAAAACAATACGAGATACATGAACAAAAGTTTCATCATAATTTATCCTATATTCCCGAGTAAAATCTTTTTCCAAAGGACGGGCTCTATATCATTTTACTGCCCATGCATTATCCTTACTTTTTATCTTGTAGAGTCAGAAGCTCTATATATAATTTCTTCATCATATGATACAATTAACAAGATACGTACTCTTAACATTTAACAAAATGCATTTATCATTTCAGTAAGAGGAGGTGCAAACAAATTAATTTTTATAAGAATAAATACTAGGGTCTCGATCTCGAATCTTGACGTTAATTATCCAACAGTATTAATAAAATTTTATTATTTTCTTAATATAAGAAACAAAAGGAAATGATAATTTAAGATATTCATGCCATCGCATCCCTAATGAGAATTTTCTTATCTTGCACAGGCCAGATTTAAAATGTAGTTTTTTTTTTTCTTTTTTTATGAATTTATCTGTTGTAACTCGTTGACATATTAGGAATGGTAAAATTATAAAGAAAGCAAATACATTACATTTTCATTAGTTTTTTTGATTTTATTGTATTCAAAGTTGACCATAAATAACTTTCTCCATTTTTATCGCTAAGCCAGCCAATAAAAACAGAAAGTCACTTTCCCTGCCAAAAAAAACACGTTCACTTGCATCGTTCTATTTGTACTGCATGCATTCAAACCCTAACCCTAACATATTACAGGAGATTTCTGCTTCTTATTTTCATATTAAATTGACAATATAGAATCTTTCTATGAAAAAAATTGAAAAGAGAATGACAATGATTTTGGAGTAACCTAGGGTTTTATTTCTTTTATTTCTTTTGTATATTACTATAAGGTGATAAGTTAATTAAAAGGCTAGGGCTAAATTTTGTTGGCGAAAAATTGCAGACAGATATAAAAGAATTCCAGAAATGTCTATGACGTGCCCTTCCCTTACTTGTGTATCTTTTGCATACGAAAGGCTGCCTCTAGAACATTTCAGGCTCTCCATCATCAAATTGAATGGCTCATTTTTTGGTAATTTTAATTTCTTCTTTCCATTTTAATTTATAAATTAACTATATGTAAACGATTTGAATTTGTGGGTGCATTGTTTTTTTGAAAGTCTTTTTAGAATGGATCATTGGAATGGTATTTATTTTCGTATGTTCTATAAATTTCTTCGTGTCGATAGAGGTGGAAGTTTCGATGATGGCGACTGTAGGAGAACTTAAGCAAGCAGTTGAGAACGTGTTTAACAGTTCACCAGACGATGACATGCATATCAACATTTCATGGTATTGATTTAATCATAGATATATAATGATCTATGGCTTTTTTATATAATTGGGGAGGGGGGTGTTTGTGGGAGCACGACCTAGCAGTTTGCTATACCATTTGAGTTATAACTCACTGGTATCTATGGCTTTTATTTTTCAAATTTACAATTTTAGTTTGTCCCCTTGTTAGAAAATTTAATTTAATTTTTGTCGAGATGATTAATTAGAGAAAGATGGATTTTCTGATGTTGATATAAATATATATGTTGTGGTGCAGGTGGCATGTGTGGAGTCAATTTTGCTTATGTTATAAAGGTCTAAAGCTAGTTAATGACAAGGCTTATATTCAATCTTATGGTATCGATGACGGTGATCAGGTTAGTTCAACATAATCTAATTCCTGATATTCTTGAACGAAAAATTATTTCAACAAAAGATATTATGCTCATTTGTTACTTGTTATATCTTAATTTTGCTCGGGTACAATTCCTGATTTTCCGACTACAATTTTATTCAAAAAAAAAAATATATCTTAATTTTAGTAGAAAACTTTCAGAAATTGATATTATAGAAAAATCCATGAAGTATACACTTATTTATGTTGTACGTTATATGGAGTAGAAATGCTTGAAACTGGAAAAGCCGGAGCAATACTTCTTTACTATACTACACCAAAATAGTGTTTTACCGGCGTATTTGAGATGGTTTGTTAAACCGTCGCTGAATCTTGTAGGGGCGGTTTTAACCGCCCCTACACCTGATAAAAACCGCCCCTATAGAGCAGATTTGTTGTAGTGCTAGAAGTTAGAAATGTAAAGTTTCGGAATTTTAAAAGTTCGATAATATAAATGAGATATTGAAATGTATGACGCAACACAATCTCCATGCAACATAATTTACGCCTCTAAAACCCTTTTTAATTTTAATAAGTCTATGTTTGATCATGTGTTTGCCATATTTTGATATACCATTCATTAATATTTTGGCTATAACTGTCACTGATAAATCTTTTGTGGTGCACACAGCTTTACTTTGCCAGGCATTTAGCAACAAATGACAGTACTAGTTCAGCGATGCATATGACCGGTAATTTGGAGTTTCAAAGTGAACGGTAAAAAGCCTCAAAGGTGTTTGTAATTAGTGATTAGAAAAAACAGATTGAAGAAACTTTATCACAAGTCTTTTAAGTTGCTGATATTCTGTTGTGTTGTTAAAGTTAAATGAATTTTGCAATTTGTGTGTGTGTGAGCTTAAAATGAAAGCTGAGTGCTCCTTGTAATTTTGACTGAGCTTGAAGAATGCCACAGAATATGGAACCGCAGTCAAGACTTTGTTAGCACATCAAGAACAGAATTTTGGAGATTTCTTAAAAATTGACAAAAAAAAATTCATTGTTGATAATACATTATTACTATTGTCATGAAAAGTTTACATATCAATGCAAAGAAAATTTTGATTAACTAGTGTAAAATTGCTTTTATGTTACTCATTGTTTTGATTTTATTAATTACTGTGACTCCAGTTGAACCTCGTACTCATAGTTTGCTGTTAGTACCAACGGGGTGCTTGCATATTCTCTATAGATCAAATCGGATATATAATTATTGAAGACTCAAATGGTGGGTTGATATGCAAATATGTAACTTCTTTGCTCTTTTATATCTCAATGAATCTACATACTTTTACCTGTATTTTTATTATAATACTGGAGATAATGCACGAAAAGATCCAATTTTTTCTTAAGGCAACTTGCTAGATGACTTAAAATTAAAGTGATGAACATGTTGTATAATTGTGCCTTTTAAGTATGGTCAATCACTACTTGCTTGAAAGTTGCTGCCTTGAAAAGAGCCAAGAGTGCTCTGATACAGGACAAAGATACAGGCAACTTAATTGGTAGCAGAGCCATATTCTTTGCTGTAACAAAAAGCTTGAATAAAGGTTTATTTTGCCTCTTCAACTTAGCATAAAAGATCAAATGAGTCTAGACTTGTAGTTTGGGACAAAAACACCCATTTAGATCAATTTACACCTTGAATCATCACCACTGGCATCGGATCAAAATTGACAAGCTACGGATTTTCTTGTCTAAAATCATGAATTTAAACTCTTTTGATTTTTTATACTTAGCTGAACAGCCAAAATGAACCTTTAATGCAAAAGCTCACACCCAACTAGAGAATTTTCCTGGTGTCGTTTCTAGAAACTAATAGATTTTTTTTTATGTTCAAGATTCTACTATGGTTGCAACCACTACCGACATGCATATGTCATGACTCATGAGAATCTTTTTACTGGATACCCTTTACTGGGAAATGATTTGCAGAATAAATTAAAGGTTGATGAGATTCTGGTTTGAATCTGATACGAATAGAGACGACAGTAAAGAACATGCTGTCAACGAATTTTACGCCCTAATTAAAGTGAAAGACATATATGCCTTTCATCTTTATTCATAGTATATGTATATATGCTGCTTCTATAGATTCTGAGAATTCTATAGTTACTAAAGCCAAAAGTTGGTTCATTTTGTTACTTTCTACATAAATATCTAGAAATCGCCTTCGAATCACCGGTATGCCTTTCGAAATCGGGAACATCAGCATGCCGGCTTTTGAGACTGATCCAAGCTCGGCATTCTCGATACTTAAGTTATAATTTTTGATACACAACACACATAAATGTATTACTAGTCACATATTAACTTTGACGGGAAGGACTGTTCAGATTCACCGTTAAGAAATATGTATAAGAGCCTGAGTGAGAGGTAAGATATGTTGCGATATAGCTACATGATAAGAGATAAGTGTAGCTAAATATAGCAATCAGACAAGTATATAGCTGCATACAGCAAAAACTTTATAGCAACTGACAATCATGTAGTTGCATAAAGCTATCTCGAGAAATAGAAGGTTTTTATCTAATTACAAGCAAGGCATATCGCAAGGATGGTTAGCTTTCTAGTGTAATGTTTTATAGAAACTGAATTACCAATTCCTCATCTGACTCGAACAAATACTAAAACACCCAAAATTCTACCACAAGCTTGAAATAAAATTTTCGCATAAATCCATACACAAAGGTGGAGATACTGACCTTTGTTCGGTTTCATAATTGGCTCGATCAAAGAATCGATTGTCCATCATTTACAGCGCTGCTTGCTCGTATTCAAGGGAGAATCCCTCATACTCTTGAATGAACCATTTGCATGCAGCTGAGTTCCTTCAGATTTCTTCTTTCGCCTTGCTTGTTGAGACAGACGAGAATGGTAAGATAAGATGGCGAGATCATTTAGATCTTGCAATGGAGTGAGAACTTTCACAATCTCATCCATTGTCGGGCGAGATTTGGGGTCTCTACTGAGGCAGTTGCAGGCTAATTGAGAAACTTTCTGAACCGCTTTAAGAGAGTAACTCAGCTCCAATCTGGGATCGACTAGCTGGTACAGTTTTCGCTTCTCAGCTAAATAAGGCCGAGCCCAAGTAACAAGATTCTGTTCGCCACTGGGGCGCTTCTTGTCCATTGATCTTCTGCCTGTCAAAATTTCAAGTAGCACAACACCGAAGCTGTAAACATCACTCTTCGATGTCAAGTGTCCTGCAAAATGAGCCAAAATTGTCAATTTTATTTCATCTAAACCCACAAAAAGCTTTTTAGTATTTCAAGCAGAACAAGATTACAGCATCCATCACCCTAGATGAAGATATGCCTTCTGGTTTAATGAATTTCACGCAAGACAATAATGCAAGCTACATGAGTCAAGATTGTTCAGTAATCCTTTTACAATCAGATCACGATTTTTATTCTAATGTGTTGCTGACCAAGTGCCTAATATTCTAATGTGGATTTTAGATCCTTGGAGAAATATTTTAATAATTCCAAACATTTTTATGTTACAACTTCTATACCTGTCATCACATACTCTGGAGCAGCATAGCCATATGTTCCAACGACCCTGGTAGAAACATGAGTTTTGTCACCCTGAGGCCCAGCTTTAGCTAGACCAAAATCTGAAAGCTTGGCATTGTATTCCTGCTTAAGAATTAGCAATTTATATATCTATAAACAAAAAAAGGATTTGAACTTACTATTTAGATGATATAAACCCACCACATACCGAATCAAGCAAAATGTTTGACGTCTTAAAGTCTCTGTAAATAACTGGTTCTGGACCACCGTGAAGAAAGGCTAACCCTTTAGCTGCCCCAAGTGCAATCTTAATCCTGTTAGACCATGGCAGAGGTATTGTTCCTTCAAAAGTTAAAGAGTCAATGTCAGCATTTGCCTAAATATATCTTAAAGTTGTCCAAAGCATGACAATAAAAAGATTGTAAAGAAAGAAAAGTCATTTCAAAAGTATTAAGTCTTCATTAGCTTGAAGAAAATGTTAAAAATAGAAAAAAAAATAGCTTTTTCGACATCCTCAGCTTTAACCATATTTAATTAGGCTCATTACAAGGTTCCTCGAAACAAAACCAGAGTCCGCCAAAACAAGAACATGCTGTTAGAGTGTTCCTTCAAGAATGAAACGAAGTACACCAATGTTGTATATTTAAAATAAAACCAAAACAGCACAGAGTCGTTAAACGAAATTTTATGGAATAAGAAACAAGATATAGTCACACTAGTATCGTGTGGCCACAATGAGTAGGAACAAAATGGAGAAAAGAAGATGGAGAAGTAAATTTCGGATAATTAAGACCCAAAAGGTAGCAAAATGATCATGTTTACTATCCTGAGATACACAACATATTTGGCAGCATAAAATAGTGAAAATAGGACAGAAAATCAACTAAATAGTCAAAAACTGACTTCTAAACAGATGGTTTTCAAGACTTCCTCGCGTCATGAATTCATAAACAAGAAGCCGCTGATCATCCTCAATGCAATACCCAATTAGCTTCACGAGATTATGATGGTGAAGCTGTCCAAGAAAATCCACCTCAGCCTGCAACAAATAAAATTGTAAATATCAAACCATTCACATGTCGTCGTCTGTCTCATTCAACATCAATCTATTGACTCAAGAAAGGTATATATCATACTAACCACCCATTCTCTATGGCC
This sequence comes from Mercurialis annua, assembly GCF_937616625.2. Taxonomy (NCBI): domain Eukaryota; kingdom Viridiplantae; phylum Streptophyta; class Magnoliopsida; order Malpighiales; family Euphorbiaceae; genus Mercurialis; species Mercurialis annua. The sequence continues at coordinate 65,986,328 of NC_065570.1, forward strand.
TTGAAGACCATCTGGCTTTAAACTCTTCACAGCAACTGTTACTCCTGACCCGGGTTTCGCCGGTGCTGTCCCGTTCTCCTCTATCCATCCCTTGAACACAAACCCAAATCCACCTTCTCCAAGAATGCTATCAGGCCTAAAATTTCCAGTTGCTGATTTTAGTTCTTGAAAGGAGAACTGAAGTAACTGACATGGAGGTTTATTATCTTTTGGTGGTGGATCAGGATTTTCAGAAGATAATTGTGCTTCATTTGGAGGGCATAATTCTCTATTGCTAGCATTTAGATACCTTGTCTCAGTAGCTGCATAAACAATATTTAGTGTGAGACGCCCTCTTTCCATATTTAACACAAATCTTTCATACTAAATTTGCTTACTTTTCAACCTTGATAAACAGCAATAACACATATTTACAGCTAAATTTAAATATAAGATAAAAAACAGTTTTAAATAAGCAAAAAAATTTAAGAGAAACTGCAGTTTTCAAGTGCTAGCAACTCAAGAATCTTGAAACATAAACAAACCCCAATTTGAGATCTACACAAAAATGCCAACTTTACCATAAGTTCACACTACTCAAAAAGCTTTTTCTATATATCAACCTCAAACTGTAAACAAAACACTAAAGATAACAAAAATATGAACAATCTCCAAATCAAATTTACAAACTTTAAATTGGAAATAAGTTAATAATAGTACAACAAACTATTGTCAGAGAATCAAAAACAAAGTAGACCCTAATAAAACTATAAAAGAAGCATTCTTTTTTTATTGTTGACAAAAAAACTTGAAACAAAAAACAAAAATTAACAGTTATGAATACCTGCATCATAAACAAGACTAGTACGAGGGATAATGTTAGCAGATTCTTTAGAACCAGAACCACCTCTAACTCCTCTTTTCAGAAGAGACCAACAACCACACTTATTCTCCATAACAACAAATTTAACAAATTGTTTTCCTTTTTTGGGTTATGGCTCTATAGTTTTAACATGGGTTGTCACTGTAATTGCAGAGTAGTGAGCAGAGATTGGCCATGGTTAAGAACTGAGTCAAAATATGAAAACCCAGAAACAGAACAGAGAAGTGAGAGAGAAAAAAGTGTTTGGTGTTTGAGTTTAGTGTTAGTGATAGCGTTGTTGGTGTTGGTGTTGGAGATTGCAGGCATCATCATCGCAGAGTGTACAAAAAGAACTTTTTTTTCCACCACCTTTTGGTGTGGGGATCAAAGAGGAGACAATGGAATTGGAAATGAAATTTTATTTTAATTACTAAAGTGCCAATGTATTTGGATTTATTGCCAACTTTGAGCTAGTGCTATAATACAATTTTGTTTTTCTAAAATTATTGCCTTTTTGGTTATTTTGTCTAGAGGTGCCCACGGTTCATAAACCGACGATTTTAGTTTGAAAAGTCATGATTTTATATAACAACTTTTAAAAATCGTGATTAAAATGAAATTTTCTATAAAATTCGCGAAATTTTTTATGGGATCAATCCTTTTAATTATTAAGTTTTTGTCTATTATAAAGGGTAAAACAGTTTAACAAATAAAATTTGGAAAAAGGAGCAAAACATTAATATGGGGCATCCATTTACTTAAAGAAGAAGCTTGTTTTGTTGATAGACTTTGAAGAAAATAAAACTATAATACAGAAAATAATGATTCTTTTAAATGAGCATCGATTTAAGAAACTTGAGACATACTCTCTACACAACCTATAAATTGAACATGTGAGTAGTATATACCATTTCCATGTTTGTTTTAGAAAGAAATCATCCTCAAGTCCCTATATTTTTCATTTTTTTATTTGTATTTGATCTATTTTACTTTTATTTTTTTTCACCGTCCTATATAAAAATTTGTAAGTTCAATTTTAGTCACCATCCTATTTTCACTTCTTCATTACTCGGTTATCCATGGTAACGGACAATTTAATACGAAAGCTCACGACTTGACCGCTTCAGTTAAAGACTTTGTTCAATTTGTCATAGGAGTATTTGCAAAATAAATCCTAACGTTTAAACTTTATAGCGATTTAATCAATTATTCAAAATGTTACAAAACAAATCATAACGTTTTCTATTTTTTCATTTTGAAGTCTCAATTTGTTTTCCGATAATTTTGTCTCCTTCCTTAGGCTACAAAGTGAATACGAAAGGTTGTGATTTTATTTGAATTTTTTTAAAAATGTTGGGATTTAATATTGCCAATACATGCATCTAGTAGACTAATATGATTGTCACGTGTGCAAAAAAATTCCGAAAACACAGTTTGGACTATAAAATACAAAAAATGGAAAGGTTGGAATTTGTTTTATAATGTTTTAAATAATGAGATTAAATCGCTATAAAGTTGAAATATTAGAATTTATTTGTCAATATACCTTTATCATACAAGTATCTTTAGAAAGGAAAAACTAGCCTGTCGGACCTAAATAATTATTTATATAAAGATTTCAATTTTGTTTGATTTTAAAATTAAAATAAATCGCTTTTTCACAAATCGAATCACAAATGATTATACTGGACAAGTTTGATTCAATCCAACTTTAAAATATTTATATTTTAAAAAAAATCAATTGGCATGTTTTTGAGAAAACAAAACTTAATTCTACTATGTGGACACCAACTCTCGATTATTGAAATGATATTGTTGACTATTATAAAAGTGATATAGCCGGTGGTAATTATGTATGTATATGTCTAGTGAAATTTAGTTCAAGTGGTTAAAACTCTAATATATTTTTAAAATTTTAGCTTTGAACTTCAATAAGGCTAGTAGTTTAAGATCAATTTAAAATTTAAAAATTTAACTACTAATCATTAGCTATTAATGTGTTAGAAATTATGTTGGATTTGAAAAATAAAAGAAAAAGTGTCTTACTACTAGAAATGAGAAGATAAATAGTTTTGTGGTTTTCCCACATTGCTTAGAAGAACTTATTTTATTGAGTTTATAATTTTTTTTTATGGATTTGGACCTAAAAGGGTACCCAGTTTTATAAATTGTTATGGTAACAAATTTTTTTGGCTGATTTATCCTAGGGACGTCGTAGTTGTCAGCGATCTAATCTGTGACTCAGTCTCTTCGGATTCGACGTACCAAACAGCAATTGTAACAACATAATGTAATTAGATTTGATTTCTATCAAAAAGAAAAAAAGAGGAAAAAACCTTGCGTGTATATGAACCAAAGCACATAACTTGAGGCACTTATTTGTCTAGCTAAATTAAGTGGATTCATTACGGAACATTTGCAGCTGAGCGGAGGATGTCAGTAGCAATAAGCAGTGGGATTAGGACAAAGAGGTTTAAAATAAATGAAATTTATTAATAATTATTTAGGTAATTTCTTGGTCTCTCTTACTCAATGTATAAGTATTGTTTAATGAAAGCTAATTAGAAAACATGTATGGTCAAAGAGCATCTTTGAGTGCACTCACATCATCATCATCATACTTGCTTGCTTCTCTCTACAGACAATATGAGTAATATATTATCTACATAGATTTGGAAAATCAAGCAATTAATTAATTTTCATGATTGGTTGGTTTCTCTATTGAATATAGTTACTAACTTACTACAATTATAGGTGGGGATGCTTGGTGAGAGGTCATTCCATCAACAACCATAAAATAAAACAAAGTATCTTATGATGAGCTTTGGTCCAGAATAAAGCAAATGTGTCAAAGATCCTATTCCTATTTTATTGTGATTTTCAATTTTCTTCTCTTATCTAGTATAATCTTTTTTTTTTATTTAATTCGTAATAATAAAATCTCTTGATTGATTCTTTTACACAAAAGTATTTTGTTATAAATTATGACTTTAATGTTTTTTTTTTTTCCAATCGATAGAGTCGATTATGAAGATTCAACTTACAAAACGTGAAAGTCATATAACAATGAATCCTATATGATCTTTCAAATATTAAAATAAAATAATAGGAACAATAAGATACAAGCAAAAAATAATCGAAAAAAAGAAAATTCTAAACATAAATCCCCAAACTTTAACACAACGACTCCGTTGAGAGGGTGTGTCGATATTTTCTTTTTCCGATCTTCCATTCAATTCGCTTGATCCTTTGAAACCTACTATTTCCGATCTTCGATCTTCATCTTCATTTAAACTCTAAAAAGATAGATCCATACCTTTTTAATTTCTTAGATCTACAAGACTTTAAAAGTTAAAGCTCAAACAAACACTAAAATTTCTTATGAGATCTAAGAAATCTAAGCAAAGGAGGTATAAAAGACCTTAACTTTATTTCAAAAAGAGAATTAACAAGACCCAAATCAAAAACTTAGACTTTAAACTAAGATTTATTGAATTAAAACAAGTAGATCTATAATAATTGTAATATGGGCGGAGAGAGGATGATTTTCCGGTTAACCGGAAATCATTCTCTCCCACCCTCTAAAAGATGAAGAAGAAGAGACCTTTTTTTAGAGAGAAGTGAGAGTAAAAATTGTAGAGAGGACTTTAATGTTTACATGAGTAACAAAAATATTTTTTGAATTCATATGACGTCAATATAGCATATGAAAACCATGTGGCGCCACTTCCCTCATTGTGGCGTTTATATCACATTTGATGTGGTATTATGTAGTTTTAATATTTGATATCGCATTGTAGGATTTAAATCTTTCAGACTAATCTTACTTCTAGCTTGGTAGGTTTTTTGCGGGAGGCAAAGTTCAGACTCAAATTTTAAAAGAGTGCATACTTGAGTACGGTTCGAACTTGTGGCCTCATTTAAACCAGGAGAGCGCCTTAACAAGTCACTTGCGTCTTGTGGTTAAATAAGATGTATATTTGAATGAAATTTAATCATGTAAAGTCTAAATTTTACGGACTTATGGACGTAGCATAGAAAACTCATTGAAACACATTAGTAATCCAAATTTTAAGAATAAATATGAGTGGAATGACTTGTACGATGCAAATCTTTTATATATATATATATATATATATATATATATATTTATTGTCTATTCCGAAAATATCCAGGTGTATTTCTATGCTATATTATGTTTCAACGATTACATTTAATATTATAGGTAATTTTAAGTACTTACTAAAGATTTTAAATATTTTTAAGTTTTATAAATTCATTTGGAGTCACATAACCGAATTATAACTTGAAAGCCGTACGGAACTGGAAAAAAATTAGGTACTATTTTATTTTGGTTATTTCTTTTATAAACATAATTTGATTTTGATTTTTCTAACATAAACCATTTCACTCTTTCCAGTTTCTACTATTGAACCGAACCTTATAGTACATAAGGCACATATGCCTATTTTGTGAGTTTTTCTTTTCTTTTTAAGCACCATTTAGCCAAGATTTTGGGTATCTCAGAGATTTAGGACCCAAAAGATCATATCAAAGCTCGGCATATAGATAGATGTCCAGCGATCATTTTATTCAAATGGAGAAGCCATATACTTTTACCTTTTTTTTTAGAATAAGATTGAAACTTTATTAATAATCCAAAGCAGTTACATTTGTGGGGAAATCAAAAAAATGACTGTACCACTCGTGATGACCTGACATGAAACAGATATTTTTACTTGGTCTCGCCACTTGTGCAACATTGCTGATTGCTCCTAAAAAATGTTGATCAATAGTTAAGGACAGTGTGGAGCATACCAATTTAACACATCAGATAAAGTAATTTTTTTCTTTTAAGATTTTCAAGCAAATATATATATTTTTAAAAATATTTTTTGAAATAATTGAAACAAAATAGATACAATTCATTTCTAATTTAAACTATTTTCCCTTGCAAAAATGTTTTGACTAGTTTTGCTCGTTACTTTAATTGGAAGTACCGGATTGTATCTATTTTATTTCAAAACGTCTTTTTTCTAGTCAATACATTTTTAGCATTATTAAATACATTCATTTTTTTCCCAGAAACGGTAATTATCGGCCGTTCTTATAGTGTTTTGACTCTTTTCATTTAAGTTTATTTTTGAATTCATCAAATCTCACTACAGTAAAGAGGAAGCAATTATATTTATAAAAAATTCGGAAAAATTTGAAAATTAAGTTTGGTGATCTATCATGAAACAGACGACGCGCTGCCTGATTCACAGATCTACTTGTCACAATAAAAAATTATCAATAATTTTTTCGCTAATAAAGTTCAGTTTTCGATCAATCTTCAATTAAATTTCGATCGAACTTTTTCAATCGCCCGCAAATTGAAATCTGATATCAGAAACTACAGTCATAGCATTTGATTTAACCATCATCTCACAAACCCTTCATAAATAAATGACAAAAATCTTTACAAAAAAAGAATAACAAACCTTTCAAAAAAAAAGATAATATAATTTTTTCAAATAAAAGACAAATAATAAAACTTTTAAATCTCCTAATTTATTATTTATCATTAAGAATAAACTTTGACCCGGTTTAAGGTAGTAAGGGATTGTTAATGATTTTAAGGTAGGGGTGTCCAAATTTAATATTTAAATTTTGTAATAAAATTATTATTATTATTTTACTTTCGGTGACCTGTACCTATCTATATGTCGCATGGTTATCAAAGTTGGCGACTTATAGTATAAAACTAAAGGATAGTTTGATAATCATTTGCAATTAGACAACATGATGTACATATAGAATAAATCAGCTGAAATTTTGTACCTAACAATCAAGAACGAACTCTTTTGTAAAGTAAGAAGCAGACGGCCAACTGTTGCCAAAATGAATTATGCACATGTTTCACTAATTATTATTTGGATACATAAAGACACTAGCGTAATGAAAAGTATAAGAGGGGACAACAGTAAATGGTCACATATATACGCCTTTTAGCCATGGCTATTATGAAAAGGAAAAAAACGAAAATCAATCAGATTCTCCTTCTTCAATGGACAGATTTGCTGTTGTTTATGATCCTACTGCAAATGATATCGATGGTGATGCTATGATCTTGAAGTTGATGAAGAGGTTGTGGTCAATGCATGATGATGTTAAAATAGAAGATTTAGCTACTAATTATGTTCTGGAAGATGAAGTTATTGAGCCGAAAAAAGAGAACGAAAATGAAGCAGAGAAACAGTTTGATGAATCATGGACTAATCTATTCAGCTCTAACTGATAAATCATGGACTTAATTAGTAATTGTGTTGGTTTGATTGTTAATCATAGTCAATATGCATTTATTCTTGGTAGAAGAATCATTGATAATGTCTTGTCAGCACATTCATGAAATTGTAAGATTATATAATGGATTATCTTTCTAGATATCATTAGCAACAGGAATAATTTGAAGTTCCAAAAAAATTGCAAGGACCCATCTTCGCTTTGCCCATGATTTATTTCTTTTCTGCCGTGGAGATGTTTCTTCTGCGAAGGAAGCCCTTTCTGGTTTGAATGTTAATAATGATGAAAGCTCTATCGTCTTCTACAGTACCCTGATCAGACTAAGCTGCTGTATAGAAATATAATTTCCCTTAATTTTTTTTATTTGAGATGGAGCAGAGAAGTTAGCAGAAAATATGGTTGTGTTTGAAGGTGCATGACCTAATCAAGATAGTGTACTGTGTTCAAAACAATCAGATTCTCTGTAATTTGTAAGATTAAGCATAGGGTAGTAGGAGCAAAGCCTGATTGTAAGCCATTGTTTTTCTTAATCAAAGCTCTTTTGGTTTATTAATCAAAAAAATGATGGGGAAGAGGAGCGGCCCCCGGCTGCCTCCCCCTACCTTTGTCATGCATGAAGGTCTAATAGATTATGAATTATGAATTACACAACTTAGAATAATTTATTTTTTAACTTTTATTATAAAATTGATAAATTATTATACATACAGATTAATTAAGTTGTGACAAATTGGATGTTCGAATTCAAAATTTTCACATGGTATAATGAAGTCAGAACATTATTATAGAAATTTAAAATTCTGTAATTTGTAATTCGTAAAAGTTTAAATTTATGTTATTATTAGACCAAAATATTAAATAATACTATTTTCTAATTAATTTTCTAATTAATATAATTACCATTCTTTGAAATTTTTCTTCATTAGAGAATGAAATTTTCTAAATGAGTGATAAATAAATTTTAATATAAATACAAATTATATATTATAGTTCTCTATTTTTCTTGAAATTATAGTTGGAGATACGAAAATGCATCGCTCAGTTCAGTTCACTAATGGACCTAGTCATTTGATACATTTTTAGTGCGATTAAGACATTGATTTGAAAGTTTCACAAAAATCCAACCTTTTAATTTAATTCAATTTGTCCTAAAACGCATAATTTCGCTTTAATTATGTCCAACTACACAATTTTACTTATGTTGCGCTTTGACATCAGCGCCACGTAGGCGCCACATGAGCAAAATTACATAGTTGGATATAATTGACACGAAATCATGCGTTTCATGACAAATCGGATAAAATCAAAAGATTTAAATTTTTGTAAAACTTTCATGAAAAATTTGGCTTTTTTTGATCATTTGGCCGAAAAATAATAACAATAGTTTTTGATTATTTCAGTTTAAATTCTTATGAAAAAAGTTTTTTTTTTTGCCAAAGTATGAAAAAAAAACTTCAAAAGACTCAAAATAGAGCAACCGTTCCGTAAGTCGGAAGAAAGACCAATTACAAGACGCCACGTTTCATGGTAAAAATAAACCAAATACCAAAATTCTAGTCTCCACGAAGTTCCTTCCGTGTTAATAAAAAAAGGGCTTTCATTAACCAGCAAGTGACCCTAGCTTCCATCGGTGGCCACAATCAAATATGAGTCGGGCAGATGAACAAAATCAAATGAATTAGGTTAGATCAATAACCCTAATTCTCTATCCTAAAAAATCAAATAAATTAATAGATTATAGATGAGCATGCCCAATTAAGGAAAGAAATCAAAATCGAAATTAGGGTTTCTAGATTTAGATTAGATCCGACAGAGAATAGGAAAAGAGAAGGGAAGCGGATAAGAAATAGAGAGCAGAGAAGGAGATATTGGAAAGAAACTATGTCTGCAATAGTGTGCGGGAAGAGATCTTTTTTTGAAGAATTAACAGCGACAAGCCCTTCCACAGCCACCGCCGCTAAAAGAATCCGTTGCTCTTCTTCTTCTTTATCTCCTCCTCGATCTGTTTTTTCCCTCTCTTCATCCCCTTCTTCATCCTTCTTCGTCCTCAATAATAATAACATCAACACCAGTCAATCTTCGTCGCCTTTTATTGATCGACTCGTCGCCCTTTTCCCTGATATGGACAAACAGGTTCGATTCTCGTTTTATTTTATTTTTTTGTTTGATTATTTAGAATTCATTTGTGATCAATTTTTTTTTTTTAATTTGTTTGATTTATGTGTTTGGGAATTTTGGTATTTACAGACCATTGAGAGAGCGCTTGAAGAATGCGGTGATGATTTGGATTCAGCAATCAGAAGTTTAAATGAGCTTCGATTGGGATCTTCTACCGATAACAACAACGTCGATCCTAATGTAGTTGCAACATCTGATTTCCAATCACAAGGTATGCAACTATGCATACAAAAAATATACTGATATTTATCTTTGTAAGTTTTGACTTTTGATTTTTTTTCTTTATTTGTATGCGTTGAATTTAGGTGTGATGACTAATTTGAGAGTCTGTCATGTATCTTGAAACTGAATTTTAAATTTAAATGTATGCATTGCTGAGTATTTCATCTTATTTTCATGATATGGTCCGTCTATTTCTGTCTTTGCATCAAAGACTATATTTTGCTTTAATCTGTGAAATGAGCTATTCAGGTTATCTGATGGTCTAATTCAACTTATGATGGGGCTTTTGCTATGCCGCATATGCCGCAAGTTGTTGTGATCTTCTCTATTTGCAGATAGATGTCTAATGTTTCACACATTTGTTGTGCTGCCTGCTGCAACTCTTGTTTATTATTAATTATTAATCGTCTCAAGTTGGTGAATAAAAATTGCTACCTTTGTCAAGGTTTTGTTGGATGCTCTCATGCCTTGTTTATGTCTTCAGAGCTCATGCGAGTCTCATTTGTTTTTCATTTTCCCTGAACTCCCCATTTTCCTTTTTTTATGCCATTCATACCATTTAATATTAATCAAATGATATAGTAGGATCTACTCTTACATATTCTCTATGGTGTCTTGACCTGATTCATAAAAATATGATCTACAGAATGTTGCTCATTAGAGAGGTTACCTGGTCATAAGTCTATTTACTCTTTTTGTTTCTGCAATTTCCGAACACCTTCTGTTCGCTTCTATTTTCTAGAACTTTCTGATTTGACATTTTTTCACATTGATCAACTTTTAATTAAAGAAGTGCTTAATTAAGCATGTAATGTTTCTTTCATATGTCTGTTAGAGTTGACAGCTCCAAAGGCATTTTTATGCACCTTGCATGCTCCAAGCCTATTTGTTTGTTTAATGTGGGGTCATTAATTTCACGGTGATATGCGCCTGAGAGATTTACCTTCTACTTAGTATGAATTATGCCTGTGTTATTTATGAGTTTGTAAAGAGAAAGTATATTCTGACACTGTCAAGTTTTTCTTCATATGTGCCTCAGATAAAGTGTGCATCTATAGAGACTCACTGTGTCCTCTCTCTCTCTCTCTCATATGCACACACACACACGATGCTTGGAGGTTTATTATTCTAGTATTGGTTGGCTGCAGTTCTATAAAACAGTCAAGAAAATGTTGGATAGGCTATGAAAATTGCAATTATGTTGCATCCTATGAAGGTGGATTGACCTGACTTTGCATGAATGTATAAATGGCTCCATCGTTTATAAGATGTAAAGAATATATGATTCTCTGTATATTTTACAAACAATTTAGTAATTACACAAATTTAGGTTAGCCCTAACAAGGCGCTAATTTTAGTGCATGGGAATCTCTTGGATACTTTTTATCCATCATCCACTTCATCTTTTCTTCATCAGATGCAATATGAGAATCACCTTCTCAGTGTAGATGACATTTTGTATTTTGTAGCTCATTCAGTATCGTAATGGCAGAATAATTTTTTGTTTCAGGTTTAACACTAACTAACTTAGAAGTTCCGGCAACTGATGATACATCAGCTTCATCACAGCTCCCAATGGATGGTGCAGAGTGGGTAGAGCTGTTTGTTAGGGAAATGACGAGTTCCTCCAACATGGATGATGCTAGAGCACGTGCTTCAAGGGCACTAGAAGCACTGGAGAAGTCTATATGCGCACGTGCTGGAGCAGAGGCAGCCAAAAGCTTTCAGCAGGTTTTAATTATTTTTTATCCCTTTTGTTCTTACGTTCAATTTCTTTGTTCACTTGGAAATTTAATGATTTGGGGTGAGGAGAAATCGGAGGGCCAAACATGAAACGTGCTTTTGTTTTGTGTCTTCTTAGGAAAATATGATGTTAAAGGAACAATTACAAGCACTGGTTCAGGAAAATGCAATTCTGAAGCGAGCGGTAGCTATTCAGCATGAGCGGCAGAAAGAGTTTGTGGATAGGAGCCAGGAATTGCAGCATCTGAAGCAATTGGTATCCCAGTACCAGGATCAATTGAGAGCTTTGGAGGTTGAGCTCATTAACTCACGAAACACTCATTTTTTCTTTCTTTTCTTTTGTTCCTTCATCCTTGTTTTATTAAGAAACTTGACATTTTTCTTCGTCTTGATTTGATGGTCTGCCAGGTGAACAACTATGCATTGACAATGCACCTGAAGCAGGCTCAGCAAAGCAGCTCAATTCCAGGTCGTTTTCACCCGGATGTATTTTAGAGTAAGGTGGTATAAGGTCTGAGTCGATGCTGGATCTGCATGGCTGCAGACATAACTTTCATCTCTCCTTTCTCTGTCTAGCTTCACTTTGAAATGCGTTCTATGTACCAGAATCATTTGTTGCTTTGAAAATTAAAGGTGTTAATAATTTATATGCATTTAAATGATTATAAATGTAAAAGGGCACTTCTTGGTTTCAAGATTATTAAAGTTATGCTAATTAGTAATTGTAATGTTTCTGTCTGTAAATCATGCATTGCCATGATCTGAATGTCTATTCCATTTAAGCTTTGTTCAAAGAAAAAAAAATCGTTTAAACTTGATAAATTAAACAGAGTATATGTTGAGGTGATGATCGACTCTAGAACAGCGCAAGGAGTTAAAATTTGAGTAAAGGATCATCTTGGTTTCTAATCTTGTGATCCGGAGTTGAATAATCTACTTTTAGTCATTTTGATAGATTTAGAACAATATTTTCTATTTTTAGGTCAATTAAGGTAATTGATCTAAAAAATAGAAAGTAACATACTTAATATAGGATTTAGAGTAACGAGTTGACTATTTTTTATTTTGTCCTAAGAAGGCAAAAATTAAAAGTTAAAACTAGTTTCCATTAGTTTTCTGCTTCTTGATTCTTAAGAGTTAAGACAGTTTTATTGTAATTGGGATTTAAATTCCAAACCAGTATGATTAAGTAGTAATTTTACGGTGTATGATAGAAAGATTATTGCATTCAACCGTTGCGTCATATCATTTATAAAATAAACTAATGATGCGTTAGTCATATGGAAAAATTAAATAATAATTAAGGATTGAGATTCTCTCAATGTTCAAATGAACATGATGGGTCATGTTCACTAACTCTACACCATTCATTACAAAATGGATGGTGTAAATCAAAAAAGTCAAAATTTAGTTAATTCAATCTACACCATTCATTTTATAATGATGGCGTAGATTAGAGAACATGACCCATCCTATTCATTTGAATATGAGGAAATCTCAATCCAATAATTAAAAATTTTCTTATCGCAAAAGTTCATTAGTTTATGACATGACACAAACGAGGTATGGGATAAACACTTTGTATGATATTTTTTTTTTTTTTTTGCCAGAGATAACAATATATTAATATATAGAAGAATGACCACCCCATGAAGGAAATGAGTCATTCTTTAAACAAATAATAATAAGTGGACTTTGTAGCTACAATATGAGCCATCCAAATACCATTTTAACAAATATATATAAACCATAGTTTAAATAATTTGTTAAACAAATGGTAGAACGATAAAATAAATTGACAATATTAAAAATGATCAAGATACGTACCAATAGTAAAAATGATATGATAATAGTAGTACCTTGTGAGTTTATTGTAACATGTAGTAGCGTAGATTGAAAAAACTATCCAGAAAGAATTTGCCAAGTGTACCTGTTCATTTATTTCATAAAAATAAAATAATAATTTAATATAATCATACCTGATATTGAAGGAGTCCTCTCGATTTATCTACCGAGAATAGGAGTTAGAGGGGCCAATTGAGAGGCCCCTCTTATGAAATAGGTTTCGTTTTAAAAACTTAAGTAATAATTAAATAATTATTTTAATTAAGTTATCGTATTTTTTAAAATTAAGTAGTTAGTTTATTGATAAGTGTTATATAGGAGTTTAGCAGAAAAAATAAACACCTACATAGGGAGAGAAAATCACCCATATTGGGAATGAAAGGTAATAAAGAACATATAGATAATAACTGTTTTCTGATTCTGAAAATTTATTTTTTGTTATCATCCCACATTCTAAAAACCGTGTTTCTTATTTTGACATAAATTAAAAACTCATTAAATTTAACCTCTCATGAGCATACAAAAAATTAGTAATATACAGTTAATGTTCCATCGTCTATAATGTTTATGATAAAAAAACTCATAATAAAATATATAGAGAAAACAAATATATTAATCAAGAACACCAATTAGTAAATAATAATTCAAATGAATTTGATCTGTCAAAAACCACTTACTATAATGATACTTAAAAATGTTTTTTCAAATTTCAAGACACTTTATATGTTACACTTTTATTAAAAAAATTAAAATAAAAAAGTCAATTTTATACTAATTTTACATAGTCAATATATAAATAATAAACATCAAACCAATTAACTAAACTAAAGAATCAAAAATATTGAGAGATGGCTCTTCGACATGTTACTCCCCCAATATCAACGGAATTATCATAGTCGAACGCTTTAACAATTTTCAGTCTGCAAATCTTCTACAACTATGACAAAGATAAGTAATTTTTTTCTCTTTTTTACAAATCTAATTTTATAGTCCTGCATTAATTAAATGTTTCAAATCATAATTATTTCTAATACAAAACTCATAATCAAAACTTGCTTATTGTATATAATGAACTAATGATTTTGTCACTGTGTCTTGGAGAGGAATAGTATTCATAGGCGGTTCCAGACCAAATCGTGAACAATCAAAAAATTGTTGGGAAGAAGACAAATGAAAAATTTAGGGAGGCAAGGAAGATTGTGCTGTTGGTAATTAATCGATGCGACCAACAGATTCATTTTGGCGTATTTGTTTAGGTTTCAACAGGCTGAAAACTGTCGTGCAGCCATTAAACTGCAAGAAGCAAAAACACTTTCTTTAATTTAATATCTTCCAAAGTACATCATGAGGAAGAAGAAAAAGAGACCAGAAAACAGATTTGATTTCTTAACTTTTACTTTTCATATGTTATCCTTTAAATTGTTTTTTATTAGTTGATTTAAATCATCTTGAATAAATTTTTGTAACCGCCCGCCTTGGAAATATCTTCTACAGGGGGAGATCAACTTTACTGTACCAAACATCGAAGATCAAACAACAATACTTCTGAATAACCGCCTTTGCATTAATCTCCCTCCGGCCACCGCCATCAACTTTACTGTACCAAACATGGAAGATCAACAATAATACATCTAAATAACCGGGTTTGTTGCCTGCTTTTAATCTTTGATGTTGCTTTAAATAATGTATTTAAATTTATTTTACAAGTAATAAGTATTGGAAATTTTCAATATCGGAATCTTTTGATTTTGAACAAAAATTAAGATTTCATAAATGTTTTTCTGAGTATAATCAACGAAATGATCGTTGTGAAACGGTTCAGTAATTCGCAATCCCCAAATCTGTAAGGAAAAAACACTAAAAGATAAGTATATTTTCTCTTTTTCTTTTTGAATATGAATTTTACATTCATAATTACTGTTATAGTTATGATTTATATTCTTATACTTTTCTAATTTTACATGGTTAATTGTGTATAAAGAAGAGTTGTTTTTTTGTTTGTGAATTTTAATTATCAAATTCAGCAGTAGTATCTACGAAAACATGTGTAGATAGGCATCTGATCGCCGCCGCCGTGTATGGTTATTATCTTTCTTTTCCTGTATTATGCTAATTCACTGTTACAATCTCACAGTTTCGTTGCTACCAATACATTTATTGTCACTTTCTTTCTGGTATGTATTTTTTCCTTCCTTGCAAATTGTTTTTTATTTAATTAAACCATTTGTAAACTAATTTTATCGGTTGTTCTTCTGAAATTGAATTTTATTACATTTTCTTGGTCTAATTTTTCAAGTTTTCATTTGAAAATGATAAACAAATTTTGAATTTAGTTTATTAACTATTTTCTTGTCTTGTTTATTTATAATTTTTCTAACTATTGAAAACTCAATTGAAATCAAATCCATTATAATAAAGTTTATTATTTAAATTACATACTATATATTATTTTTAAATAGTTATATAATTATATGATATTTTTACTCTATTTAAATCTCATTTATTATACATAAAATTTGTTATATCAATTTGTGAAGTTAAAGTACTCCTTGTGAGGTTAAAGTACTCCTTGTGAGGTTTCATACTCCTTGTGAGGATATTGTACTCCGCGTGAGGTTAAAGTACGTTGATGAAAGCCTCTACTGCAATGTTCAAGATAAGTTCTGATGCAGCTATAATATAGTAACATTTGTTGGTATGATTTGTATGAAAATTTTGAGTTTTATCACTTATTATAATTCTCATTGTCTTTCAGGAATAATATCACCCGAAGTTGCGAAGACACTGGAATAAGTCAAGAAAGATATTCCATCAATAATAGAAGTCATAATTTTATACCGTTCGCTTACTTTCATATGTTAAGCGAATGTGTACTTGGATGGCCCATGAAGTGGCTAAAAAGTCCTTAAAGCCTCCTTTTTAGGAGTTATTATTGTAATCTCTGTTATCTAGTTCTCACAAACATTATGTACTTCTATTTACCGAAATTAATACAACTACTACTTTGCCAAAAAAAAAAATATATAAATAATAAAAAAACATATAATTTTAGTACCAAATTCTGAAAAAGAAAATAATAATTTTGTCACCACTTAGTGGTTATAGATACGGATCGGTTTCTAATTCATGAAACGGTTATTCTCTCTTGAGGATAATCTAATTATACTATCAAATTACTTTGATAAGAAGTAGCATGATCATACAAGTAATTAGATATACTATTTAAACTAAAAATTGTCAATTAATCCAAAACATTATTTCGAATAATGCAGAATCTCATAAGGAATACAATAACCTAACAAAGAGTACATAACTTCACAAAAAGTACGATAACCTCACAAGGAGTACAAAACCTCACAAGGAGTACAATAACCTCACAAGGAGTACAATAACCTCACAAAGAGTACAAAACCTCACAAGGAGTACAATAACCTCACAAGGAGTACAATAACCTCACAAGGAGTACAAAACGTCACAAGGAGTACAATAACCTCACAAGGAGTACATTAACCTCACAAGGAGTACAAAACCTCAAACGAAGTACACCAATATATTTAATATCCTCGTTAGAATTCGCCTTATAATAGCTCAAGATATTTGTGCATTTGATTAATAGCAATGAATGATGAAATACATAAAATATGAATTCAAAAATTGAAAATTAAAAATTAAAAAACACATTTTTTGTTAAAAAAAACTGATTTAAATAAAAATGTAAAATCTTATGCAAAATTGAAGCAACTACACGAAAGTTGAATAATATTCAAGTGGATGATTTGTGAGAAAGGAAATTATTTGCAACAAATCTAATATAATTACTATAAAAAAGCAAATCTAACGGTTTTAATTTATTGTTGGCAATTCATGTAATTGATGATAACTTAAAAGATTAACAATAAAAGCAGTTATTATCTTCAAAAGTAAATAACTAATTAAAAAGAGAAAACAGTTATCACTTACCATTATGAAAACAAATGATAAAGACATATGGAGAAGAAGATCCTCCGCTGTTACTTCCTTGACATTATGGCGTATGAATATGATAAAGAAAGAAAACAAATTGATTCTCTACTAGAAAGAGCCCGTTTCTAACTTCTGTCAATTGCATGTAGTCTAAATAATTAATACCATTAATTAATCAAAAGACAAATTTTGGAAAATGAGAACAGTACCTTCACGTGAACCATATTTAGGACCCAATTCTCTTTCAATTATGGCAAAACTCATTCATGATCGAACAGAAGCAACGTACATACGTAAAAGAACGGCACAAAATCGACGGGTATAAAATTTATATCACATTGTCAATTCAAGTAATCAAACAACGTGACGAAATAGGGAAATTTAAGATTTATTTTTAATTTTTTAAAATTACATACTTAAAATCCTATTCATATTTGCCATGAAAATAAATTTATGAACCATCACACACTAGTCTGTGCATTTAGACAAAAGTTGCAGATAAATATATGAAACTCTAAAAAAACAGGAATTAAACGTAAGAAACTAAAGTGAGATAAAGTATAAAAAAACATCATTAATAGTACTGAAAGAATATCCAGATCACTTCCATAGATATTAAGGAAATGATGTACAACATATAAAATTTTGGTCTTACATGAAAGAAACAAATAATTATTTTTTCATTTTCATAAACGAAATGACAGTTATTTCAAATTGAAATGAAGTGAAAGTTGGTCGGTGAGTCAATGAACACGAACAAGAAAACGAATTCGATAAACTCATATCAACTAAATGTATGATTTTACAAGAGAAAAGCAAAAAGTTAATCTAAATATGCAAAAAAACTAAAATTAAATCTTTAAACTAAATAGGGCTAGTAACATTACCGGAATCGAACAATCTTCGGAAATGAGATAATCACCAAATGTGGGATGTTATTGAATGTTTGGAGAAGCAAATCCTCCTTTTTGCTTTGAATATGAACAATAATTTTGATGGAGTAACCGCCGCGGAGGAGGCGGTTGACAATGGTAAGGCCATAATGGATGGTGAAGAAATGCCTCAAATTGCTTCTTTCCAAAAAAACCTATCATAATCATGGGTTCTAATCTTAAAGCAAGTGATCTTCATTTTCTTCCATCTGTTGCCCATCAGCTTCATTTGCAACAGTTTGATTGCCATTGCTCCTTTGTATGATATTAGTGTTATGTTTTTGAATCACTGAATATGTTTGCCATAAATTTTGAAATCAAACAACTGTAGGATGCTGATGGGTGAGAATAATTGTGCTTTAGTATATAGCTCCCTACATGTTTTTTTATAAGTATATGAGATGTTATAAACGGCTTTTAATTGTGACACGACATTTTCAAACTTTTTGCATTCAAACTAATACTCACTCGAGCCGGATACTCTAGTGGGAGATAAAATTTTAACCCCAAATTTTAAACAACTGTATACATGAATACGGTTCGAACCCGCGACCTCATCACTTAATGCAGAAGAATGCCTTACCAACTCACGTGCGCATTGGAATTAGCTCCCTACATGTTTTTAGTTAAGTGGCAAACATGTAAATTAAGCGTTTGATTTCCGTAATAAACAAATTTTTATATTAGGACCAATAAATTCGAATTTAGCCATTTTATTCAATTAATGAAAATATTCATTATTTTTAAGTCAAATAATTTCAAATTATACAAAAAGGGACGTGGTGATCCAATTTGCGCGTTAACTCACCTAAAATTAGAGATATTGTCTTTAGATGATTAAAATAGCCAGGAATGAGTTATTGATCTTGATTTACAGATTTAGGGACCATAATAACCCTTTTTCCATAAACACAAAAGTGTGCTTTAATTTTGGTTTGGAACCCCACTCTTATGATTAACATGTGGAGCAATGAATTCCCTTCCCAGTTTACACATGATAAGTTTTCATTTGCTCCACTAGCCAGGGAAACTTTCTTCCTAATCAATCTCTTCTACAATAATTGTCTTTGAATATTAATTTACTTCCATTATATGTATAATATGTGTTAGCCAATTAATATTAAATTTACTTACTTTATAGTAGAATTAAAAATTAATTAATTATTTTCAATGTATTCTTCAGTTTGCATATTTTTTATCTAAATAGCTAATAATAAAATTATTTGGTATAAAAATTTTGGGAAAAAATTGATTTCTAAGCCTGCAATTTTATGCCACTTATACTTTTATGAATGCCAAAATTTTATGCTATTTTGCTGCAGGATTTGATGATTTGATAGAATCATTTAATTTGAGGAAATTATCTTTAATCATGTTAGGCAAACTTCTACCTAAAATTATATTTATTATCTTCAAATATCTATAATTAAATGAAGAAGCAACATTTTATACATTAATAAATTATTTTATACGAGGAAGAGCATTCCACTTTCCGTCATTTTAATAATTTTAAACTCATAAGTAATTTATAATGAGCAAGTTTATTCAATTTTTTGTCTATCCGACTTTATTTAAGAGAAATCCTATGGTGGGGATTGATAAGTTTTTTTGAAACTCTTGCATTTTAAAAAATATATAAAATTGTTTGATATATTTTATTTTTATTTAGTTGACTACTGAAACTCAAACTTGGAACCTTATAGACTTTAAAATAATTCTACTACCAGAAAAATTATATCACTAGGCTTAATTTGCTTTTGCATGCTTCTATTTGCTATCTAACTTCTTACAAAACCAAAGCTGATTCTTTTGTAAAAATAATTTAAAAAAATATTTTTTTTATCAAGTATGAAAACATTATTCATATCAGGCAAAAACATACATACAGCTTCAAAAAGGAAAACAAACGAAAAATATTGATGAAACATTACAATCAATAAATATTAAACTGTAATTTTACTATCTAATTAAATAATTGAGAGATGTCAAATAAACCTTTTTTTTTGGTTCTGATTTAGAAGGTCACAGCTAGATCTTTAATATTTAAGTGAAAATCAAGCAAACCTAAATTTCTTCAGAGATTTCTGTTAAAATTTCTGATATTAATTGTTGCAAAAAATTGAACTCTCTTGAACGTAAAACACATTGTTTTCATCCAATCAAGGGGATGAAGAAGATACAAATCTTCAACTAGATTAGATAAAATAATTAACTGGAGATAAATTATAGATCTAAAAAAGTAAATTAGAAAAGAATTTTAAAATTTTAGTTCACAGATATTTTAGTATTTTTATTGATGAATTAAGAAAATCTATATATATGTATGTTTTTAAAATTTTATTTTATTTGTAATTTTACACATGACTTCTTAAAATATTAATTTATTGTAGCATAT
Organism: Mercurialis annua; assembly: GCF_937616625.2. Taxonomy (NCBI): domain Eukaryota; kingdom Viridiplantae; phylum Streptophyta; class Magnoliopsida; order Malpighiales; family Euphorbiaceae; genus Mercurialis; species Mercurialis annua. The sequence continues at coordinate 66,006,732 of NC_065570.1, forward strand.
TACATACTGATTAAGCAATTTTTAGAATTAAGCTAGAATTATAAATATTTAAAATTGAATTAAAATTGATAAAATTAATAGTTTAAATTTGAAAAAGAAAATATTTGTTTTATCTATGAGGTCAAGAAAACCAAAGAAACAATGTCCTGGATTTTGGTCCATCTCAATGGTTATTGCCTGACATATATATATATATATATATATATATATATATATATATATATATATATATATATATATATATATATATATATATATATATCGACATTGACATTGACATTGAGATTGAGAGAAACATTCACAAATGACAATACAGAATCAAACACAAAGTACAAAAAAATATCCATTATATACAATGTTGCAATTCAGAAAAAAGAGAGCTTACTTTTAATTTACAACTATTACACACATTAAGCTTGCAAGCAATTGTAGTAAAAATAGGCTACTAATGCAATTAACAAGTATTACACGCATTAAGCTTGCAAGAAATAGTAGTAAAAGAAATTTTTGCATAGACTCTAGCTATCCACTACGTCATCCGAATAAATTAGTAAAACTATTAAATCACATATTGAATGATGATAATATTTTAGTTATTTACATAATATTATCGACATCATTCAGTAATGCGTCATAATTTTACTAATGCAATTTATGGAATAACGTAATTGATAGAGTCTATTTAGAAGCTTCAATTGTAATAAACTATACTAATGTTAGATAATTTAGCAATTGATGATCACCACCCATCAATTAATTAAGAGATGCCAAGAGAGATTAAAAAGGCCTTACTAGAGCTTAAGCTTTGAGCTTGTCATCATCTTCTTAAACTCATTAAAATTAACCATTCCATCTCCATCCATGTCAACTTTCTTAATCATTTCTTTACAATCTTCCACTCTTTTTCCTTCTCTTAATCCCAAAGAACACAGCACCAACCCTAATTCTTGTACTGAAATTAACCCATCTTTATCCCTATCAAACACTTCAAAAGCCTCCTTCAAATTCTCATCTTGATCATTTTCTTTTAATTCTTCTTCTTCTTGATTTGATGAAGTCATAGCCAAAGACTCGCACAGTAGACAAAACTCCTCAAAATCTATTAATCCATCTCCATTAGAATCAACTTTCTTCACCATCTCTTCAACTTCTTGTTCAGTCATGAAGATTCTTATGTTCTTGAGTGAATCTTTTAGTTCTTGCCTGGTAATGAACCCATCACCATTCTTGTCAAAAGTAGCAAATACACTCTTGAGCTCATCATTATTTTTCAAAGAAGTATTTTCTTTTTTCAAAACTAACAATTGGGTACTTACAACTTCTTTGGAAGAGTTCTTGTTCTTGAAGAAAAAAGATTGGAGGCATGCATATAATTTCTTGGAAGGTAAAAAGAAGTAAAGATTTAGAAAACCAGCCAAGAACAAGACTAGTAATAAAAAGAACATTTTTCTTGAAGTTTAAAGAAGGAAAAACAAAGGAAGAATAAAGATAAAGACGTAGTTGATGAGAAATATTTGAGGTTAAGCTAAAGAAAAGTTGAATTTTATTTTTATGATCATTAAGGAAGATTACGCGGTATTTGGTGTGCACCGTTCGATCCCACAAACCGCGTGGATTGTATATGTATTTGCCATAAAGAAAGGAAAAAAACTTCATACAGATACATCAGTTGAGAGATTTTTATTCATATGACATTGATATTTCATGCCTTTTGATTGTTTATATAGAACGTTTGTCTAACTTCTATTGGGTCAGTCTAGTTATTTTAAAAAAAGAATATCAAATATTATATTATATTTATAAAAAAATAAATGTCATCACCAACTTAATATCAAATGATTCAAGTTTAGTTTAGCTACATACATGGAATAAAAGCTAGTACTTTACTTCCGACTATTAATTTAGGTAAATTAGGATAATTAATGGAATTTATTATATACCGCCCCTATTTACTAGGTACCGCCTCTTCTAATTACCTCTTTGCCCTTTTGATATTATAAGATTTAGAACTATATTGTATTAAATTAAAATATAAAAATATAAATAATTTTCATTAAAAGTTTAAGGATATACTTACACTTTTTGCCAATGATTAATATCACAACAAATAAGCGTGCACAAGTTTTTTCTCAAAAAGAAAAAAATGTGCACAAGTTATTATTATGATAGAAAACAATCTCACATGACTGTATCAATTTTACATAGAAATTAATTGTGTCCTCGTGGAAGAACACAACATGATGTTCTATGTTATGTTGCTTCCTCTGCCTTTTTGTACCAAAATGCCAACAACTATTAACTATCCTAGAACACATGATATTACTACTGGTTCTTCCAACTCTCTCCCCAGTTAGGATTGTGTAGAGGTTCAAATGGTATCAACGCTAGACATTATTTTATTAGGTTTTGGGTTCAATTCCGCACAAACGCTCCCCCTTCCCAATTATTAAAATAAAAATAAAAATAAAGCATTATAAAAAGAGATTACTATACGAGTATATTTATCTATTTAGATATGAGTTTATCATCTTTATATTGAATGTAAGAGAATAAACTATTTATTAATTTAGCTTGTATAGTTCATTAAAGTTTCAATGAATTAAAAATTGGGAAGAAAATAGTTTAATACTACTATTCCTAAAAAGATGGAGTATTAGATCCAAAATTCATATATCCTATTAGAATAGAGATAGTATATCTATGTATATTACCTAGCATAAAACATTTTGAGATGGAAGCAAACAAAATTTGTTACTGATATAGAGGCCAAAATAAATATTTGAAAAATTAGGTAACAAATTAATCAAAGTGAAAGTCACAATTTTCTCATTCTAAAGATATCCTGTATTTCTCCCATAAGCAATCACGTATAAAAAAAAGGAAAATTTGTCTTTTATTATTATTATTAGGCAAAATATATTTATCTATATATAATTAGTCTGTTTGTCAAATATATCATACTTTTAAAATTGTCATATTTTTTTTGATAATTGGGGAAAGAGAGTGTTTATAAGAGAAATCGATCCCACGATCTAACAGAATACTGCTTAATGCTTATACCATTTCAGTTATAATTCATTGGTAAATTATTATTTTTTATCATCATCTTTTTTAATTTTATTAAAGTATCTATAATCAGTTTGGATCATATGTGTCGCGAGCATCTGATATAGCGCGATGCTATACGTTGGTATATAAGATTAATCATAAATGGCGTGTATATATTGCGTCATAACATCTTCAAAGCGCGATTGTGAATATATTTAACAAAAGTCGAAAAGAAAAAGTATATATAACACAATTTTTAAGATATGATATATTCGGTAAAAGAGCTAAAAATGCAGATAGATAAATACATTTTGCTTTATTATTATTATTATTATAACCTTTACAAAAGTCTAATTATTGCTGTGGAATTTGGAAATGTGTTTTTCCAGCATCGGATGCTAAGCTTTTGTTTAATGACTGTATTATTTTAAGTTTCACAAAGTTTATCATAAAATTTCGGTGGAATTCCTCTCTGTCTCTCCAAGGTATTCGAATTCTAACTTCTTTTTCAGAAAAAAAATTAGAATATTAGAGTTGGCAATGACACCTTAGTTAAAAATTATGTAGCTTATTCCATTCCTACAATCAATTGCTTAGTCAGAAATTGAAATTAAAGGAGACATAATGCATTAAGGAGGGGAACTGCCCCAGTTATGCTCCATATGGCTCCCCCCTCTGCTAACTATCAATTAGTGGATTTTAAATAGGGATAATATAAAAAAATTAAGTGTAAAAATTAGTTAATTTTTTTTTTTTTTGTGATGAGTACTCACTCTACTGAGACGAAACTCAATATCATTGTCAAATCCCGGGATGTGGACCGCCCGCAAGCCCACATACCTGGTAAATCCGGGCTATAATGGCCAGCAACCCAGCCTCAACCACTCCATATTAAGAAAGGGCGTAGCCGGAGTTCGAACCCACAACCTTTAGCGCCCAGATGGCTGAGGTTTAGACCACTAGACCAAACCCGTGCGTGCAAAGTTAATTACTTTTTAAAGGCATAACTGCACAAAAAATCACCAACTTTCGCGTGTTTTTGGTATTTAACATAAATTTTTTTCTTGATATATTTAACATTAATTTTCAGTTTTTGGCATATTTGTCCACAGTTGCGTTTTTTTTTTTTGAAAAATTGGCTGATTTGGATGCAAAACGGCGTCGTTTTACCTTCAAAACGGCGTCGTTTTACCTTCAAAACGACGTCGTTTTTCATCCAAAATGGTCTCATTGAAAAATATGCCAAAAAAATGAAAGTTGTGTTAAATATGCCAAGAAAAAAAGATTATGTTAAATACCAAAAACACGCGAAAGTTGGTGATTTTTGGCGCAATTAAGCCCTTTTTAAAAGTAGATAGGAGTTGTGGGACAAAAAAAGTTCGCAAATTGGACAGCTCTATTGGGACGGAGGGAGTATTTGAAAGATGGTATTATGTGGAATAGGAGTATTTGAAGAATAGTTTCATCCAAGGCGAAACTAGACTAAAATTTCAGGTAAGGTACAATTTGATTTTTAAAACGTTAATTATATTATTTTCATGAGGTTCATCCAAAATGTTATTTATCCATAATTATTTAAAAAAAAAACTATTTTCTCCTCATATTTAACTTTTTTTGAGAGAAAAAAAAAACATTTCAGACCAAAATTCATGTGTAATAATAATTAATTATAAAAAAATTAAATATAATAAATATATACTATAAAATATAATTATTAATAATTAGATGTAGAATGTCTTAGTATTATTTATTTATTTAAAAAAAAATTTATATTTTTTTGGAAAGTTTAGGTATTTATTCCAAAAATGAAAATATTTGCACCTTATACCTCAACACGGAAAAGTTACAGAAAATACCTCATGTTTTTTTCAGATTTATGTTTTTACTCTGGGTATTAAAATATTTATGATTTTACTCCGTTATCATCTGATTATCATAAACACTTATGTAATTTTTTTTTGTAGGTTATCATACAATTATCATAACCTTATCATACTTCATTATCATCTAGTTATCGTACTGCAATATTATGATAACGACATGATAATGTAGTGATACTGACATGATAATCAGACATTGTTTTATCATAACATAATCATAGATATTATCATAACATTATCATCTAGGTACCATAAATATTATCATCTCGGTATCATATGATAATATTATGAAAACGATATGATAATATTATGATAACGATATGATAATCAAACATTATTTTCTCTAGAAAATAATTTTTTTCTTGCAGTGTCATGATAACAACATGATAATATAGTGATACTCATATGATAATCAGACGTTGTCTTTAAAAAAAAATCATTTTTTTTCTGCAGTGTTATGATAATGTTATAATAATGCAGTGGTACTCATATGATAATCAGATGCTGTTTTTATACAGAAAATCGTTTTTTGTGCAGAAAATCATTTTTTTCGTCATAAAATAGTTTTTGATGCAGATTTTTAGATCTAAAATATAAAAAATCAAAGAGTAATTTATTTAGATATAAAAGTTAATATAAATTGTATTAATCAACACGAATTTAAGAAAAACTAAAATCAAATATGAAAAGAACGGCGGAGCGACGGTTGAGTGATGGCGGAGCGACGACGACCGATGAAGTAACAGCAAAGAAGAAGAGAAGAATCAAAGAAGAAAAATAAAGAAGAAGAAGAAAAAAAATGGCGAAGAAAACAGAGAAGAAGAGAACAAGGAGAAGAAGAAAAAGAAAGAGGATAGAGGAGAGAGAAAAAAAGAGAGAGAAAAAAATAATGACAGTTGTTATTAATTGTCACTTGAGAATAAAAAAATTATGACTAGAGTAAAATAATAATAAAAGTTAGGTATAATTATAATATAAATATTTGTTAGAGTAAAAAAAATAAAAACAATAAAAGGGTGAGGTATTTTCTTTAACTTTTTCTTATTGAGGTAGAAAATTAAATTATTTTTAAAAATAGAATATTTATCCTAATTTACCCTATTTTTTTTTTTGAGGTAGGTTTAAGCATTGCCTGACCCTATCCTCTCTCCGTCTCTGGCTTCACCCTTTATCTTATGACGCGTGTTGTGCATAATCGCTCATAAAATTTTCAATCAAAAAGCGACAAGTCTTTTCTACATAGATCTCACAATTTTCAACTATGCTCTAGTGAAAGTATGAAATTCATTTAGGTTCAATAATTGATACACATTTTCAGTATTTATATTTAGCTAATAAGAATTTAACATATATCGCACTATTTAAATTTTATTTTAAATCCTACTATAGGATGTAATAAATTCGATTTAAATAAGAGATTTCCTTCTTTCTTTATCTAGTATTATTATTAATAATAGATTTCACTTTTATTGACATAAATTGCTAATTTAATTTTAAATATATAAACATCTCATATTTACCTATATCCTTTTATATAATATGACAATAATAAGTAATAACTGAACTGGAAAAGATAATTTATTTGATGCAATTTTAACACAAAAATTTATAATTGAAAAAATCAGACAATAAATTTATCATTTGTAATTTTTGTTTTTCAAATAAATAATTGAAAAATGATAGATTTGATTTTGGGTTTAATAGATCCATAAAGGCTGAAAAGGAAAAAGCCCAAAGGCTACAGGCCCAATATTTTATAATTTACCCATGAATGTGGGATCATCATACAGCCAACATTCATGGGTCTGATTCATTCAAGAGATTACACACATGTCCGCATTTACTATAGTTTCAGCACACTTTCTCCGACTTAAGTAGCAATTTGCCCCTTCAACTTATAAGCAATGGGCAATTAACATATAAATTAATTTTGTTGGCAAATTAATATACGAACTTGGCAATTATGGATAATTAACTCATTTCGGAAAATTAACTCACAAGTTTAGGGGACAAATTGCCAATTTAAAATATAATTAACTTACAAATTAAAGGGCAAATTGTCAAAATGGGACAAATTGTCCATAATCATCAAGTTCGTGTACTGAGTTGCCCACAAAATTAATTTATGTTTTAATTGCTCATTGCTTACAAGTATAGGGAACATATTGCCACTTAAATCCACTTTCTCCCTGAGAGCAAAATTCTGGACAGATCTCTTAAACCGATCAAACCGGTAATTTTCATTAAGTTCAGTTAAAATTAAGGTCGATTCGGTTTTAAAATTTAAGTTTTAGTTATTTGGTTTGGATTTAGGTTTGAACATGAAATTAACCGAACAGACCGAATATTTGAAAATTCTATTTTCTTTTTATATTTTCCCGGTTTAACCGAGCCGACCTATATTTAAAAAAATAAGTTTTTGGTTCGGTTTGATTTTAATTTTTTAATAATCGCATCGGTTTACATTAAAAAATAACTTTGGTCGATTTTAATTTTATGCTGGAAGATTTTCGTGTTGATTGGTTTAGAAGATTATAGTTCGATTTTAATCGAACCGGCCGTATGTGCACCCCTATCAGATAATGTTTTTTTTCTTCTAAAAAGTTTATTCATTATCAGCCGCAGTATACCAACGAAAATGTATTGTGAATATTCGCAGTGTAAGGGGATGTGTGTTAGGGGTTCTATAAATATAAACTTCAAAAGATCAAATCATAAAACGGTCTAATCAAACGAGTTTGTTAATCATCATTCTAAAACCAACATTTTCATTTTTTATTTTTATAGTCCAAGATGAACTTTGGCGAGACCCACAATATTATTCACCTTGTTTCATTTATTATTTTATGGTTTTTTGTTGCTTTATATTTATGTGTTAGATTTTACAAAATCATATATATGTTCAATCTTTTTATTTTTATATTTATACTTCAATGATATTTAATAAATTTTATCTTGGAAAAAAAGATTATATCATCAAGGAAAAGTATACAATATCACATTGTGGAATACAACTATAAATATCGACAATAGTAATATTACTGTTAAAATATGTATAAAATTAACAAACAAAAATATAATATTGTCATCATTTTAATGAAGCGTCATAAGGTAATAGACTCAGTTCACAGATGACATGTTGAACTGAGTTTATCTAAAAAATTATCCTCAATTCCATTATGAATTGATTGTAACCTCTCATATAAATTGTACTTTCTAAATTATACCCATGAGCATATCAAAATGTTTATGGAAAATTTACAAAAATGGTCTAAAATGGATAATGTTTCCTAAAATGTGCTTTTTTTATTTTGCACACTCTTTAAAGTACTAAATATATATCTATGATGTATTTTTCGTAGACAAAAAAAATGTGAAAATTGATTACCTATGATGTCTTTCCAAAGTTCAAAATCCATCAAATAGTTCACTTTCTTCTATCAATTTCCTTTCTTTCATTTATGAATTATTATTACTTTATTTAATTGCAACCAAGTTTAGCATGTTTGATAATTATATTGACATTTTAAATTTTAATAATTTGAAATATCAGTTTTTATCTTTTATAATTTAAAATACCAATTGAATTTTTGATATATTTTTGATGATGTGGACATGAGAAATCAATAAATAAAATAAGCACAAATGTAATGAAAATTTAATCAGTATTTGGTATTTTAAATTGAAATCTAATATATAAAATTCTAAAACTAAAAATATTTGTACTTTACTTACGAAACCAAATTTTAAAATTTAATTTATAATTAACTCTTATTACTTAAATATATAAGCAACAAAAATAAAAAGAAGTAACAGTAAAATGACAAAATAATGAACAAGATTGGGCCCATTTTCTTGTAAATGAGACAGATGCTGTTGTAAGAGGGCCCATCATGACTGTTGATCGAATTCGATATAGCGAAATCAAACGGCCCAAATGAATTTTTGTTGGCAGTAGACAATAGAGTAGGGGAGTGGAACAGGCTGTAAAAGTGACCCACAAAACGGAAAAAGACAACCTTACCTTTCATAATCAAACACCGTCCCGTTGGTACGTACCATTATTCTCATTGGATTGGAAAAACTCATCACATGCCTCCTTTCTTTTTTGTAATTATTTCCCCCTTCTTTAGAATGGTCCCATTTCATTATTTTTATTTCTTAATTTAAAACTTTTGCACACATATATTTTATATATAATATATTCTTTCATTAATATTGAGGTTTGTATACATAATTATTTCATTTGTATATATAATTATTAATATTGAGGTTTACACACACACACACAGTATCTCTAATAATTTGAGTATTTTTTTTTATATACATAATTATTTCATTTGTAACACGAGCTGACTAGCGCCGACACACGTTGATGCAAGGCTAAGGCGTGCTGGCACGTGCTGACATAATGTCGACGTGCTAATTTTTTATTAGTAGCATAGAAATATAAACCTTTTTTTGGTAGAGCTCTTAATTATGGGGTTGCTATTTTTTTTCTTCTTTATAGAGCTATTTTTATTGCAGCATGCGAGTAAGTTATCACATTTTTTTATAGAATTAATTAATAGATTATATATATTTGTTGTAAAAAATGAGTTTGCTAAATATAATTTTTTAATCTATATACATATTACATTTTTCTTAACAGCGTTGCTCCAATTCTTTTGTCCCTTCTGAATTATTAGCCAATCGCTTTAAATTTAACTTCTCTATATGCAATATTGTTAGATTTAATTTATTAACAAACTAATTTTGCAAATTCTAATAAAAAAGTACATAAGACTATATAAATTTTAATCCAAAAAAAATGAAAGTAATTTTTTCTATCTATTCAATTAATTTTATCAGAAAATTTTAAACCCATTTATTTCTCTAACAATATCCAAATTAGGAAGAAATAATTTTACTTGTCAATTTCCACACTAGAACAGCTAGAGCACCATGTCATAAAAAAAATTCATAATAAAAAGATAAAAAAAGAAAAGAGAAAAGGAATCAAAAAGAAACAAGAGAGAGAGAGTACACTTGAATCGTACAAGTGCAGAAGGTTCAGGGGAGTGGCAGTAGTGACTCGTGCAACTTGACTTGTCACCAATCATATAATTATTCAATAATTTTTTTTAATAATAATCTAACTGCTTGTTTTAAAAACAGAAATTTGGCCCACTTCAATTATATTACTACCTAAGAAGCACGAAAACTCCGATAAAGTTGCGTTTTCCGTTTTGAAAACGTTTCGGAAACCGGAAACTCTTGGACACCCGTACGAAACGTTTCGGGCCGTTTTCGTAAATAATAAAAATTAAAAATTTGTAAAAAAAATAAAATTATTACCCACAAATAAAAAAATCTAACTAGTTACCCATAATTTTACATTCGCATTGCCCACAATACATCAAATATACTTATTTGTGTTGAATTATATTATATTTTTTTATATATTTATAAAATTTTAAATATTTAGCATATTAAAATGAATTATTTTGTTAATTATCATAAATATTTAGATAATATTTTTATAAATATATCTCTATATTTTTGTTATTTGCACGTTTTCCCCACGTTTCGTATCCTTCATTTTGAAAAACTTTCGTTTCCCCGTGTCCGTTTCGTATCGTTTCCATTTCCCGTTTCCGTTTCCGTGCTACCTAGAATTTACTACTATTTTCAGCTGAAAAAAATGAATTTCTACAAAAAAAAAATACAGAAAATTTGATTATCATGTCGTTATCATAATATTGTAAAAAAAACTTTTTTAAAAAATAATATTTAATTATCATATTATTATTATAATATTATCATATCGTTATCATATATTAGCAAGATGATAATGTTTTATACTATATATATGATAATGTTATGATAACATTATGATAATATTTATGATAATGTTATGATAAAACCAATGTTGTCAAACCCGACCCAGCCATTGAACCAGTAAAGACAGAAGATGAAGGGTTAGAAATTCAACCGGGGTTGAACCGTGGTTGAACCGGTATTTAAAAATAATAGTATATTTAATATTTATTGATATAATTTTAGGAGAATCAAATATTTTATATAATTTAAATTTATTAAAAAATAAACCGTATATATTATAAATTATAACGTATTATTAGAATAATAATTCAAAGAAAATGGATATATTTTACTGATGAAACTTGTAGTTATAAAATATATATAATATATATAATATAAATAGAGATTTCATTCAAATGAAAGAATTTAGCTTAGTGGTTAACAATGCACACAAGAGATATCAATGGGCAGAGTTTGAGTCCCACACTTTCTTTATCTTTTTATGAGGATTTGTACACTCTCTAACCGAACCAGTAGCGGGTTAACCGCTGCATTATGGGTTACCCGACCGGTTTGGCAAGAAAAAACAGGGTTTCTAATATTATGGTTATTTGGTGCAGCCCGAACCGGCAATATGATCGGTTCCCGGTTTTTCCGGTCAAACCAGCCGGTCTGGTTCGGATTTGACAACTATGGATAAAAGTGTCTAATTATCATGTCAGTATCAATACATTATTATATTGTTATCATAACACTGCAATATGATAACTCGATGATAACGAAGATGATAAGGTTATGATAACCGTATGATAACATACGTAAAAAATAAATTACAGAAGAATTCATGATACTAGCATTATAATGTATGTTAATCAGATGATAACAAAGGTAAAATGGTAATTATTTTAAGGCCTAATGTCTTAAAAAACCCCGACCTTTTAGCCCCTTTTCAATCATACCCTGACTGTCACGACCCAATTTCATGGATCGCGACCGGCACTAGGGTATGTGTATGGTCGTACCAAAACCCGTAGCAAGCCTCGCGGAAAACCATATAATCAAAATAAACCTGCAAGAAAACCAATGCTCGGGGGCAACCGAGACTCCAACCTAAGTCTAACAACTTATATAACAATTCTATTACAACCAATTGATAATATTCCGAAACTAGAAACATGCCTCATAAATCAATAATCCAATGTAACATGTCAACGTATAAATAACATAACAGTCGTACCACAACGACAAACCAAAGTATAATAATAAAGACAACTAGCTCTACTGCGGTCTAAGAAGTGAAACAGTTGACTAGTCTGATAATATAAAAAGACCTCCGAGGAACCAAAAGATCGGAGATGACCAACGCTCTCAAAATCATAAACCTGGAAAAGTTTGGAAAGCAACGGGGTCAGATATACTGAGATGAGTTCATAATGTTATTTACATTTATTAAGATTAAAACCTTAAAACAAATCCTTTTATACTAATATATATATTTGATTATGGAAGACAATATTGAAATGAAATCCCAAAGTAGGTGTGACGTATCATCACCAAATCCCAAAGTAGACGGGAACAAATCCTCGTCGATCCCAAAGTAGGCTAGACATTAGTCTGCCGATCCCAAAGTACTTACCGGTGCACACAGTCTCGATACAAGCCTATCGAGTAGCTCGTTTCAATCCAGATCCATAATCCTTAAAACAGTTCACAAACATTTGATATACTAAAATAATTTGCGGTACTTAATAAAGCGGTAAATAACACTATAAACTCACTGCTTGCGTATCCACGTGAATATCTTGGCAAACAGCTAACCCTGAGCGGACTCCGAAGCACGAACAGACGACGGGTCTAAAACAAGGTATAAGTTAAAATCCATTCAACCCCTAACTCTAAGATTACTAGACACCACATAGGACTAGTATCTCAAACACAACCAAACACAACCAAAGTAATCAAACATAACCAACGTATTATCATAACCAAAGTATACCATATAACAAGTTAGGCAAATTAAGCTTAGGTGAGTTCTTATCTTTAAAACAAAACCAAAGTCCTTTCATAGCTTAAATACTTTATTTAAAATAAAGAGATTTCCCAAAGTAGTGTGTTAGCCTCAACTGCAGTATAGCTCAACAACACATGTCGGAAGACCACGTCTAACCCGACCCATCCATAAACCAAAGTTTAAAACCAAAGTCTTAAATAAATCCTTAAATGAAACCAAAGTATTTTTAAATAAGAACTCATACCTAACTTAATACTACCACGAACACCAAAGTAACAAATCAATTACCTTGCCAACACTTGACAAGTACACCCAAAGTATAATCAAATATGTCACCTTAAATAGAATTAAAATGATTCAACAATTAACAAGTATCAACTTGAGAATAAAATCACTCAATCAAAACCTTACATAACGTATAACACCTTATATGCCTCATATTGTTTAAACAAGTTAATCCACAACCTAAGATAATAATAACATCCTTGAAATAAGTTCAAACCATTTTATAAACAAAGTTTCCCGTTCTTTAAAACAAGATCAAACCATCCTAAGTAGGCATTTAACAAAGCCACAATCTTTGATTAAAATCATTAACCATAAAATACCAATTAACCTTTGAAATACCAAACTCATCTTTTGTAAATGATTCCCATTAATACAATCATTTCAAAACATTGATTCAACCCTTTAGAAATCCATATTAAACATATAAATTATCTTTAAACATTTGTCTCAAATCACCCAAAGTATAGTTGTTGAAATCAACCTTCTTTAACATCACAAATAAATTTCCAGCTTTTAATTAATTACTCAAAACAGTTTTAACTCAAATACTTAATCCATTTGTTATACTAAATCAATTAGGCAATTTACCCAAACCATTTAAAGTAACATTAGACATCTAACAACCTATGATTCATATTTATAAAATTTCCAGATTTTAATAAAGTTTGAAAACAGAATTTATAATCCAAAATAACTAGAAATTTGATAAGTTTTTAATTCAAAACAAACATTCCAATCCACCCAATGTATTGATAGTTATAAAACAACCTTAGATTAACTTAACAAAATTTCCAGATTTTATATCATAAGAAAAACAGAATTTAAATTCATTTATAAACCAATTCTTTCATGCCATTAATCGAAACCACCAATCTCAAAGCCATCTAGAATAATCATCCAAGGTATAACAATCACAACACCATAGAATGAAATCTCAGATTATAAACAATCACAAAACAGAATATAATCACAAACCACCCAAAGTATCGATTTCAAATCGAGCCACAACAATCACAACACACAAATATAAGGGATTAATCCACTAACCTCTTGAGATAGATTAAGGACAACAATCAATGGAAAACCCAGAGAATATAATTCCAAAATCAGCCTACAAACAAACCATACGATAGCTAAAGATCACACAACTCAATTATATGATAAAACACTAATTAAACCTTAAGGAAATGATTAGAATACTTACTAATGATCACCAATGGATTAGGAATAGCTAGGATATGAATTTCAGAGAGTATAGGCCGTTCTAGGGTTTTAGAAAACGAGAGAAATGAATTTAGGTCGCTTAAGGGGTCTATTTATAGAAATCAGCGAACTGAACAGTGCACGAGTCGCGCCCGCTACACTTCCATCGTGCCCGTGAAACATGAACGATACATACATTGCGCCCGCTACACATCCTTCGCGCCCGCGAAACATGAATCGCGCCCGTGATGAATGAATCATCGCGCCCGTGAAAAGCTACTGCCTCCGATGAAAAATTGAGATTTTGAAAATGAAATCGAAAACGTTTCAAACTCCAAGGTTACTTCTAATACACCTTAAAACACATTTTAAAAGGTTTGGAACATTCGAACCGCGAACCGAAGTGGTCGAACCACTCAAACGAACCCAAAGTACCGTTTAGGCCTAACGAAACTAGTCGGAAAAATACGGGATGTTACACTGACGTTGAAAATTTGTCAATTTTACCCTATTTTACATTTTTGTGTTTCAATTGTACCCTGAAAAATTAAATTAACGTCTTTTGCGTTTGGAAATTTGTTTAAAACATTCTTCATGTCTCGCATATATTAATTGTATATTTTTAAAATTTATTTAAATTTAGTTAAATTAATTAAGAATTTAAATTAGTGTTAATTTGATTATGGTTTTTAGTTAGTTTTTAAAAATAAAGGACTTATTTGTACTTTTTTTAAATAAAAAAGAATTTAATTTCATGTTTAGACTTAATTAATTGAATGATTTCATCATTTAAGTAAAAATATTAACAAAAATTAAAATATTGGGGTACAATTGAAAACGGAAAATTCAAAAGTGGGTAAAATTGACAAATTTTCAACGTCGGGGTGGAATTGAAAAAAAGTTTAAAGGTGAGGGGTTTTTGAGTGATTAGGCCTTATTTTAAAAACCCGGAGTAAAAATATAAATCTATGAAAACGTGAGGTGTTTTTATAACTTTTCCGTGTTGAGGTAAAAAGTACAAATATTTTTATTTTGAGGTAAATATGTAAATTTTCCTAAAATTAAAAACCGGAAAGTAAATTCTCTAAGATTTGTGTGTTTAGCCTGTAAACCTTTTCCGTTCAAAAGTTCGTTAACACCGTCAAATATTACTAATGCAGTATCTAGTTTTTTTTTTAAATAAACATACACACTCATCAGACACGTTATTAAATCTTAAAAATTAAAAATTAAAGACCAAACCAAACTCAATCTAAATCAAACCCAATTGTCGCCCCACCCACCACCAAGGACGGCCTTTAGTTCGTCCTTAGGCAAAGACGAGCATAGGGACGAGATACTGGTCCTCGCCTGAGGACGAGCAGGTCAGCTTGTCCTTAGACGAACCCAAATGGATTTGTTTAAGGATGAACTGTTTCATCCTCATGACGGTGGGCGACATGATGTGGTTAGCGTTGATGAACAGCGACAGAGTGGTGGTGAGCAGTGGTTAGGAGTTGAAATGGAGAGTTTATGAGTTGGATTGTGTTGGTTAGGTTTTTGAATTTTGAATTTTGAATTTTAGAGTTTTTAAATTTCAATAACGTGGCAAATGAGTGTTTATATTTTTTTTTAAATTTTTGGATGCCACAACAATAATGTTTGATGATGTTAACGGATTTTTGAACGGAAGGGGGTTTACAGGCTAGACATACAAATGTTAGGGGGTTTACTAATTAACCGATTTTGAATCTTAGGGGGTTTATTGTAAACGGATCCTAAACTTAGGGGTCATGAGTGATTATTAGCCTGATTTTCCTCTGAGCTTGGAAAAGGTTTACTAAGATAAAGTTTTTGGAACAAAGTTACCATGAACCTGTATTATGGCTCCTTTTACCTTTTTAGCTTTAAATTAACATTTTTTCACCTCAGTTTTGTTGATCTATAACAGGTTATTGCTTATTTTTTAGTGATTCACTTATTTCTTATCGTAGTAAAAGCCAAAGGCCAACTATTGTCTCTAGATCTAGTATTGAAGGCGAACGTAGAGCTCTTAGTGACACAATTTTTGAAACTTTTATGCTTCACTAGTTGCTTTAAAGTGTAGGCATTTTTTCTTCGTCTCTTAACTTCTTTTTATTGTAACAATCAAAATGTTATGCGGATTTTTCATAATGATATTTTTTGAACGCACCAAACACATAGTATGGTTTTTGTTAATTTGATTCAAATTGAATTTGATTGCCATTTTGTACGTTATTATTTCATAATGACACAATTAGGCTACATCATGTGTCCTTTAAATATCAGAAAGTTGGCTAATAATCAATCATGGACCTTTTATTTAGACCTTCATATCACTAATCCCCTGTATTTATGGCGGCACTCATTCACGGCCGTTGTGGATAAAAATACCCCTAACACCGTCATTCTTAAAAAAATTAGGTCGCCACGTCAGCTGACACGTCACCAAAAATCTAAAACAATTTTAAACACCCAAAACACCTTACAAAAATTTAACCAACCCAAAACAACCAAACCAAAAACCACCCATTCAAATCAAAACCACCCACCGACCTAAACCACTCGTCGACCCAAACCACCTGCCGCCTCTGGTCATCTTCTCAGGTGAGAAGACGACCACCTCGTCTTCTCATGGGTTTTTCCCTCATATGTTCTTAAGAACAGATTCACATATGTTCTTCCAAGAACAGAGTGCCACCGGAGAAGATGCCGACGACAGGCGGCAGACGGCGGTGGGTGGTGGTTGACCTGATGGTTTGGTCGAATTTAGTGTGTTTGGATGAGTGGTTTGGTTGGATTGAGTGTGGTTGGGTTTTAATTTGATTAAATTCTTTTAAGGGTGTTTTGGGTGTTTAATTTTTTTCTAAATTTTTGGTGACGTGTCAGCTGAGGTGGCGCCGCCAATTTTTTTTTAAATTGACGGCGGCAGGGGTATTTTCATCCACAAGCGCCGTGAATGACCGCTGCAATAAGTACAGGGGATTTACAAAAACTTTTTAAAATACATGGGATTTACTGATAGAAAGGTCTAAGTAGAGGGTTCGTGGTTGATTATTAGCCTCATATAGTCTATATATTCACTAAGCCTCACTTTACTACTAAATTTTATATTTTATATCCAAAATCAAGCTTTCATATTTTCATCTATCCTAACTTTGAGGACGATAATATATATTTTAGAATATTTTAATTAATTATGGATAAAATAAGTTATATATTCCGTCCTGACTTTAAGAAGGATGATATATATTCTAGAATATTTTAATAATAGTTTATTTCAATATATTATTAATAAAATTAATTGTAAAATATATAAAATATTCCAGTATATTTTCTAGTTTATTATTCTAGAATGTTTTAGTATAGTTCGAGTTTTTGTATATAGATGGATAGTCACATTCTCATTATAACACACCCCGTAATAACTCCCTTTCTTCTATTTATTCTATTTTACAAGTTATTTTAGTTTTTTTTAATTATGAGAACATATATTAAATCAGTATCTCTTAAAGTTAGTTTTTTAGATTATATGGAATCAAAAATTCAAATTATACATTTCTACTATTAAAAAAAAAAGCCTGCGGAAACATTGATTACTCGAATTTTCTCTAGATGGCTTTTTTGTCAAAAAAGTTTAAAATTATTTTTGAATGAAAACTTATAACTGTATTAATATTATTGTTGTAAGATATTGTTTTTATTTATTTTATCAAAAGGTATGTTGCAGTAAAATGGACCCCTATAAATAGACGGCTAGATTATGAGTTTAAATCCTTATTCGAGCACTCCTCTTCCAATAATATATATATATATATATATATATATATATATATATATATATATATAATATATATATATATATATATATATATATATATATGTACCCATAAATTTGGATGTACAAATTCAAAAAGAAAGAATGCTACGACTCAATGAACAAGTGGCAGTCCAAACAGTATAATAATAGGGACTTGGCTTGATATGGCAATTTCCTGAATTTATCACCGTTCCATCATGCCTTCTTCCTCAGACTTTGCACTATGATTTCAAATTATTGCATTTAAACATGAAAATTTCATAATTTTTTTATTCATTAAATTTTATTAAAGCAAATTAAAACAGTTATACTTACAATTTTTTTAAAAAAAATTAAAAAAAATCAAACTTGATAATCTGACAAAGAACATACATTTTACGTTAATACATGCTGTCTAATTCGCGAATTTGCTTACAAAAATAAAACTAAATTTGAGGAAATTAGATGTATCACGTGAAAGCTGAAAATAATTACATCCAACACGTGGTAGCTCTTTTTATTGGGATCACCACCTTTTTAATTTAAACTATTGCATATATACTTAAATCAAGTACAGTATTTATAATAATCACGTAATGACTAATTCTTTCTTACAACACGTAATTAATTTCATCCATCTTTGTTCAACATCAACACCATACGCACGGTCACCGATGCTGATATACATGGGGTCATTGTTTTTTTGGATGGAAAGGAATTTGTTCTTGATCGGAAATTCGGTCACCTGCGAGTGTTATATTCAATTAAATTCGGAGAGAGAGAGATATGTGGATAGTTTCGATATGATGAAAAACACAATTCAAGTAAATATAATTTATCACTCTTGAGGTCGAAAGAAGCGAAACCATCGACGATGTTAAATTCAAAATATTGTGATTTTTATGTTATTTATGGTAGAGAGAGAAGTTAGAGAGAGAAATGAAAAATAATGTAACTTCGATATATTCAAAGTATACAAAAAGTATACAAGGTAATACTATATATACACAAAATCATATTATAACATATATTAAAATATAAATAAATTGTACAAAAGTATTTTATTTCAGTCTCAAAATATTATAAAATATACAGAAAGTATACATATGTTATATTACATATATAAGATTATACTAGAAATGTATTATTCTATTTTATAAATAAATTATACAAAAAGTATGCAAAGAATATATAAAAATATATGTATTTCATTCGAAAATTATGAACAAAGTATACAAAGAGTATACACATTTCATTCGAAAAGTATAAATCTATTTTTGAGTACGATTTTCGTATACTTTTGGTGTAATTCGCTGCAGTGGAGGTCATTTTACACCAATGAATGAGTGTCATCTCAGCGCCGTGTATGAATTTGAAAAAAATGGTAGTTCGTGCATGAAAATGACAAAATTTAAACTGCGTGATTTTTTTTGACAACAATCTAAAATACTCAAATGTTTGTCGCCTTTAGCAATTCTAACCTAATCATTTATTATTGTTTATTATAGTCTATATATTTTGAAAGATTTTGTTTTAATTGTATCCAAATTTCTAAATAAATAATTCAAGTATGATTTTGCTCATATGGAAATTATTAAATGGTGACTAGTGTTTTAAAAACCAGACCGGACCGGCCGGTTGAACTGGTTAAACCGGAAACCGACCAGTAGTCCGGTCTAAAACCGCAAAAATGGAATCTTTTAGTTGAACCAGATTGAACCGGATTGAACCGGTGAACCGGAGGTTGAACCGGTAAAAAACCGGCGAATTACAATTTTCTTTAATTTTTTTATATTTAGTAAACTAGTTGAACCAGTCATTGAACCGTTCAACTGGTTCAACCTGTGGCCGAACCGGTTCGGCCACCGATTCGATTTTTAAACACTGATGGTGACCTAATAAAGGCAAAACTATCCAATGAAATAAAATTACAAACACAAATAAATACCATCACCCAATTGCAGATAGGTTAGGAAAAGCATGATTGATTTATTCAATTAAAATAAAATACTTTGAATGAGATTATAATTAATTAAATTAAAATATTTGGTTAGAATTGGTAAAAATGATAAGCGTTTGATCTTTTTTATTATTAGAGCATTCCCAATGATTCTCTAAAAATATTATTATATAAATACTAATTTTTATTTGCAAAAAAAATTATTCTCTAAAAATATCAATTTATTTTTTGGAATGAAAAAATTCATTAATCAATAAGCTGATAAATCACCTAATAAGTAGGTAATAATTTACATATGGATATACCTCATTCATTTAGAAAACTACCATATTTGATCTCCTCTTTATATCATGAAATCCCTTACACATATTACCATCAGTCAAAGTAAAACAATCTTGTGCTATCAAACTAACCTCATTATAAGACAAACAATTATTAGTGAAGGTGTCTACGACTATCTTTGAATATGACTTGATCACAAAGGAAATTATGTTAGCACCCATTTCCAAGCTAATTCCATCTCTAATCGCACAAGTTTCACTCACGCCGCAGCTCTAGAACATAATGTTGTTCATCACATACAATTTAGATTTTGATTCGTTAATCAAATACGATTTTCTTAACTTTAGACTCGAGAGAGTGGAAT
Organism: Mercurialis annua; assembly: GCF_937616625.2. Lineage (NCBI taxonomy): Eukaryota > Viridiplantae > Streptophyta > Magnoliopsida > Malpighiales > Euphorbiaceae > Mercurialis > Mercurialis annua. The sequence goes on from NC_065570.1 coordinate 66,027,369, forward strand.
TGAGGCTTTAGAATAGCTCGACTCGAACCAATGCCCAATAGCAACCCCGACATCTAGAATTCTACTGGCAATAGCTAGCGACCCTTAGACGTTTTTAATCCTTGCTTTAGACCCGTGATTGTTTGACGCTTTATTCTTTAGTTAATTGTTTAGTTTTGCCTTTTTACTTTCAATTAGTGTTACGTAAATGTTAATTGAAATCCAAAGTCGTGTGCTAAACGAATTGAGTTTTGTCTTAATTTCATTCTCGTTTATCCTCTCATATCTCGTGGGTCCGACAACCCGGACTTTTATTCCATTTACTACTTGTGGCAACCCGTATACTTGCGGTAAATCACCAACAGGACTACAAAAAAAAAGGTTGGAATCTATTTTGTAATGGTTTGAACATTATGATTATATCTACGAATATGAAATATTGAGATTTGTTTTGCCAATCCTATATTTTTAAAATTTATTTACAATTATTGATCTTACTTAAGAGACATTTAGGTTGAGTAAGAATTCTCCACCTCTACTTGGCTAGTAGACTTAAGGATAATCAATTATATCAGCATTTTTTTCCTAAACTCTTGCTAACGGAAAGTGAGATGCACTTGTCAAATTCCGTAAGGACTTTAAAATCCAAACAATGGAAATATGAGGACCATAAAGATTGAGAAAAAATAGTAAGAAGCTTATGAATGAAAGTGTTAAAGTATAAGGAGCCTAAATGGGTTTTTGCCTAAAAATATTATGAGGCTAAAAATAGAACAAAGAATCAATTCACCTCCTTAACTTGACACGAAAGGTAAAAAAGCCCAAGTTCAAAATATCGGTAAAAATCCCAAAAGTTATCGGGAAAAAACACCCCACTTAAACCTAAATTAAAAGTCTAAACCTAAACCTAAACCACATGCACCTGCCGGAAACGTAGCACCACCTGCTGGAAACGCAGCACCACCGCCGCCAACAACGATAAACAAATTCATAGAATAAATTTCAACAATTTATGTATTTAAAGAGTAAACTATTTCTAATAAAAAAACAACATTTCATCTCTGTTTACATTTAACTGTCGTTGTTGCCGCCGAGTGTCTGCAGCTGATGTCAAATGTCATAGTTACTTCCGTCTGATGTCGCTGCTATCTCAACTTAATCAGCTAAATTTTGCTGATGCCATCTCCAGGGGCGTAGTCAGGAATCGAAATTAAGGGGGAAAAAATAGAAAAAAATTCATATAATATACAAAATTTAAAATTTATTGATATTAAGGGGGTCAATAATTAATAATCGTCAAAATAACATTACAAATGTTAAAAGAAATTGTAATACCCCAAAATATTTAATTATCTAATTGGACCACGTGTCCAGTTTTGAGTCGCCAGAGTGGCGATATCGGAAAGCCTTCCGATAAAAGTAAGATAAATAAATTTTAGTAGATCGGTATTAAAAGAGATTATAGCAAAGAATTTAACGTTATATTTCAATTTTAGAGTTGGAATTGGAATTAGAAAGGAAGTATGTTAAGAAAGTTGCAAAATAAAGTACAGGGACTAAAGTGGTAATTTAGCCACTATGACTCAAAATGGAAATTATTTCGCCAAGGTCCGCGAAACGTTTTATAGTATATGTGGTAAAAGTTTCGGGTCAATCGGAGACCTTTTAAAATTTGGACGCGGATACGTTTTGGACTAAATTGTAACTTTTGAAAAGTTCAAGGGCCAAAATGTAAATTAGCCAAGTAAGTCTCGAGAATAGCAATTCAAAGAGTATTGACGGAAAATAATAATTTCGGGCCAAGTATTATTTAAGTGGATATAAATAATACGTATAAAAGAATAATTTAACCGTTTAGTTAAATTAGAAAGTTTAAAAGCAAAATGGTTTGAGTTAAAGAAGTGAGGAATCAAAATGATCTTTTGACCAATACATATATATAAGAATCAAGAGAAAGGTGAGACTCGTCAAAAAAAAAAAAAAGAAAGGTGAGAATCAGAGAAGGAAAGAGTATCAGACGAAGGGTTTTTGACGAACGATTACGATCCGTCGCGGTTTCGCCGTTTCTCGTCCAAATCGAGTGATTCTCGCGCCGATGGATTAAGAATTCAATTCCCCATCATCTTTAAGCTTCAAATCGAGGTAAGCTTGACGTTTTGGTTTAGGGTTTTGAGCGGTTTTACCGTTTTAATGATTTTGAATTTGAATTCGACGTTTTAAGCTTGAATCTTGAGTTTTTGATGTTATTAAGCGTTACGGATCGATTTAGCATGTCGTAGCACGTCGGAAATGGCCCGGGGAATGAACCCCGGGGCTGCACGAACGTGTAGCAAGTGCTACACGATCGTGCAGCACAGCAACTGCACGATCGTGCAGCGTACTGCACGTTCGTGCAGTACACTGCTGCACGAACGTGCAGTCCCTCGTTAGCGGAAATCGACGATTTTGGCTTCCAGAGCCCTGACGCAACGCGGAAACTTGATTTCAAACAATTTTAAGTCGCGTAATCAATCGTGATTCGATTGAATATCAAAACGTAAACTAGGACGTTTAAAAGAAAAGTGTGCTTAAGAGATTATCAAAGTTAAGAGTCGTATTTGAAATACGATTATGTTAACCTAAGTTTATAACTTAGGAGTTTGAATACTAAGCCCACGTTTATGGATTAAACGTATAGGTAACTCGATTAAGTAACTGACGTACCGACAAGCTACCAAGTCATTTAGCTGAAGTGGGCATGTGATTGGACAACGCATGGAGCTTACGCTTGCGGGATTATAATAATGCAGTTTTGGATAGCGGTCACTGTGAGTGGCAAATTTACTTTCGCGTATTATTAGTATAAAAGTTATTTTCTTATATTACGAGTATTGTTATCAAATATCTCGTATCTATATGATTTGCTCATATAAGCTGTTTTGTTTGATAGATTTGATAATATGAATTTCTTGTATTCATTGTTTGAAGATGAATGTCTAATGTGCGGTCCAAAGAGACCAACTACCTATTGGGTGTCAATAGGCTGTGTGATCATTAGTGAGTCAGTCTAGAGTGTCTGACTTTGTAATTAAGAAGTAAGGTAATATATGTTTATGCATAATATGTTATGAATTCGATACGAGAGTGAACTCGGCTACGGTGTAGTCTGGAAGTCCCCGTATCTAGTGGGCTGGGCCCACCAGTGGCTGGGCCACCAGTGAGTTGGACTCACACTTTATGATTTCGATACGAGTGAGCACTCGGCTACGGTGTAGTCTGGAAGTCCCCGTATCTAGTGAGTTGGACTCACACTTTGAAAATTAATAATGTTTGTTTAAATCATAAATTTATATATGTATTCAGCGTGTAACGCTATATTTTAATAATACTATAAGTAACTTGCAAACTCACTCAGTATTTTCCCAAATACTGACCCCTCACTCTGATATTTGCAGGTAAGCAGAGTCGGATCAGACAAACCATCTCCATTGTGCCAGAAGTCATTGGACTTGCACAAGCATGAGTTCCTAGAGCTGCAGTAGTCAGTAGATGTCAGTATTAGATAGACATCTGGATTTCAAATAGTTAGTTTTGAATGTAAACTGTAATATGTTATTTTAATATCTACAATTATATTATGTAAAAGAGTTTTCTAAAAAGGTTTATATATGATATTATAATTTTAAATGCGAAAAATTAATAGTGGTTTTAGGCTTGCTACGGGTTTCGGAACTACCACTCCCATTTCCTAGCGCCGGTCTCGGCTCAATAATTTGGGTCGTGACAGAAATTACTTAATAAATTTTTACTTTTAAAAAAATAAGAGGGGCAAATGCCCCTCTTATCCACCATGTGGCTCCGCCACTGGCCATCTCCCGAGAAGCTTCCAACCATCTAGCACTTAAACATATGTGCTGCTGCTGGGGATCGATGTCGGTGGAGAAGAACCTCTGCTGCCGCTCTCAGAAACAATCCATTATTGAACCTAGCTGACGCGATAGGAAGGATTCCAGCGTAAGAATGATTAACGGCAACGAGAGAAGAAGAAAGACGAAGATGGTGAATGGAAGAAGAAGAAATGAAGATTGCGAATGGAGGAAAGACGACGAAGAAGAAAATGACGAGGTAGAAAATTTAGATTTAGAATTAAGAACAAATTAAGGCCCCTCACGTTTGTCATAATTCACAGTTTGCTACCCCTTTTTTGAAAATCAAACGATTTGGTACCTCGGCTTTGATTTTGTAAATTATAAGACCCTTATGTTAAATATAGGTACCAAATTGTTGACGGAATGAAACGTGAGGTGCCAAATCGTTTGAAAATGAGGTACCAAATCGTTAACATAATTAAAAGTGAGGTACCAAATCGTTTACATAATTGAAACTGAGGTATCAAATCGTTTGAAAGTAAATATTAAATTATTAACGGAACTAACAGAAGGGCCTTACAGTTTAAAAAATCAAAACTGAGGTATCAAATCGTTTGATTTTCAAACAAGAGGTACTAAACTGTGAATTATGATAAATGTGAGGGGTCTCAACGTAATTTGCTTGAGAACTAATTTAAAAATAAAAGATTAAAAGAGTTTAAAACAATCCCCCAACTTTTATTTAAAGATTTATTTGATTTTTCATGTTTTAAAATATAAGAGTTATAATCGATATTTGATTGCTAATATAATGAATGGAATGAATATGAGGGGTTGTTTTAATTATTTTATTGTTTGTTAATAGAGAGTGTGTTACACTCTCTAGGGTAAGAGTGAGGGAGAATATGTTTGATCCGATCAGATATAGTTATAGGTTAAATTGATTTGATTTTACGAAGTTGGACCTTTTTAATATTTCGTGCAAGTTGGATGGTTGAATTGATCGCAAAAAATTAGATAAGAAATTTGGACGAATTAAATACATGTACAGTCATACTGTATATGCCATCATGTCTTACAACTTATCATGGTCATTTCATTATTACCCAGATGAAAGACAAGATTGATTTGCTTGCTTGATTCTTGATTTAATTTTTTCTGTTTGTCTGTTTTTTTTTTCTTTCTTTTTTATACATCGTTAGGTTTTTTCTTTATTTTAACAATCAAACCCGTCATCAAAATTTTAGGTTTATACTAGTTTTAGTTCATATGCTATATGATATGTTAGTTATAAGGAAATTTTAAATAAAATAAAATATAAATTTATATGATATTTAGTTATACTTTTTCAATAGTAAATATAAAAAGAGTACATATATAATAATTATATAATCTAAATTTAATTTTTCCTTTATAATTAATTAAGTAGGTAGCTGAAAAAATTACAAAGACTATTAAATAAATATACATATCATGATCTCTTTTTATTAATAAATAAATATATAATAGAACCTTAATTTAATTATAATACTAACTGAAAATAATAATATAATATATACATATACTTCATTCGTGTACTATATATAATATTAAAAAAAATTATTTTCCCTCATTATTTGTTATTTATCATTTTGAAATAAATCATAAATTTATATGACGTGGATTTATTTAATTGGTATAAATAGAAAGGAAAAAGGTAAAATAAAATTATTGTCACGACCCATTTTCATGAATCGTGACCGGCGCTAGGGTATGGGTATGGTCGTACCAAAACCCGTAGCAAGCCTTGCGGATAACAGATAAATACCATACACAACAATGTACCTGCATAAAACCACATGCTCGGGGGCAACCGAGACTCCAACCTAGTCTAGCAGTACATATAAACAACATATATTTAAGTACGCTTAATCTCAAATAAACTCCAACATGGCAATATAATATAAATGCCATAAACACTGTAATCATGCCAAAAGCGATAAGGTAATAGTTGGACCAATCCAACAAACAATAGTCTAAGATATAAACGTATAAGACTAAGGCATAAATACCAATCCTACTACTGCGGTCTAAGAGTTCAAAAATAGTTCGACTCATTTATTCTGAAATAAAATAAAGAACCTCCGAGAATGAAGAAACGGAGATCGACCAAACGCTCAAATCATAAACCTGGAAAATTTGGGAAAACAACGGGGTCAGATTTACTGAGTAGAGTTTATATAACCATTTACATTTATTAAGTTAAAAACCTTTAAAACGTTTAATAAAACATTTTCATTATGGATTATCAATGAAACCCTAAACCACAATTCTAAATCCATTGTCGTGTCGGTGAGACGTATCTCAATAACCGATCCCCGACTATCACTTAATAAATAGTGAGCTCAGGAGACGTATCTTCCACCGGTGCCCTCACTAAGGTGAGACGTATCTCAAACCTACCTCAATACCATAATCATTACCGGTGCGCACACAATCCCGATGATGCCCATCGAGTAGCACGTTCCAAATCAAATCCACAATGCCGAAAACAGTTCGAAAGCTGTTTATACATATAAATATACAAAATATAACATTTGCTTAATAAAGAGGTAAATAGAGATATAAACTCACTGCTTGCTATTCCACGTGAAACTTGACAAGCAATCTAACTCTGGTTCGCCTCTGAAGTACGAACAGTCGACGGGTCTAAATACAATATTAAAATCATAATTAAAATTAGACCCTAACTCTAAAGAGTACTAGACAGCACGTAGGACTAGCACAACACAATACCAAGTCACATTTAATAACATCTATATTAAACGCATTCCAAAAATAACCCAAGTTATACAGTACATACAAATCATGTAAATATATTTAGAATGATTCGTAAAATAATTTAAATAAACCCAAGTTAAAATCCGTATCAGTGAGTCAGCCGAGTTATTTAAAACTACCAAGCTTCTTCCCACTTGTCGGGCGACCACAATCTAACCCAAATAAAACTTATTAAATTTATAAACCCGAGTTTATAACTTAAAATATTTTAATAAAATAATTATCCATTTTAAAGTGGAATTCAATATCTTGAAAATTAAGTAACCTAAGTTACAACCCGAAAACTTGATCAAATAAGTCTTATAAAGTTTAAGGGACTAAACTGTACTTTAGCCAATTAGGGGCTAAACTGTACTTTAGCCAATTTGATTTTCGAAATCAAATTTAATTATTCGTTTTCAGTTTACCAAATTATAAAACAAACAACAATCCAAAAGTTATCCTATAGATAAAACTTAACTTGAACAAGTTTTTAGAACTCTAGGGGCTAAATTGTAAATTAGCCAAATTGGAATATTAGTCGAAATTTAATGTAAGTATCCGAGTAATTATGACTTATGTTGTAAAATAATTATCGTTTACACTTTACTAGTTTATAAATCAATTCCTAATTCAAAAGTTTAAATTTAAAACAATAATAATAGATAAACAAACTTGAGGGATTATTAGGTTTAAGCAAAACAAAGTGACAACCATAATAGCCATTTAACCATCTCTTATATTTCAAAATCACAATTTCCCTCTAGCCATAATCTGCCAAATGCAGTAACAACATATTAGAACCTATTATACATAAACCAAGAATAAGGAACATAAGCAAAATAATGGCAGCCGAGATTAACAACTTAAGCAACGAAACCGTGTTGCATCCGTAAAGCAAAACAATTAAATGATTATTTATCAACCGTAATCAATAGAAGCAACTAAAACACAAGAAACGGCAGCCACATAACATGAACACGGCGGAATCGAAACGGCAACGAAACGAGAGTTTGGTACGTACCGTTTGGAGAACAACAAGCTTGATGATTCAGAGATGGGATGAGGTTCGATTTGCCAAGCTAAACAGGGCCTATCATTGACAAAATTCCATGCTCATGAGGTTTCCATAAAACGGCAGAAATCAAGAATGCTAAGCGATGAACTAAACGGCATCAAAAACAAAGGGATTTCAACGTACCAATTGATTCCGAAACGTAGCGATGGTAGAGAACAATCGGAATAGATAAACGAATCAACACAACTCAGAATTATACCTAAACGAAAGCGATAACAGTTAAGATCGGTGATGCGATGTCGAAACGAAGAACGAGTTAAACGATTACTTACCGGATTAACGTGAATGAATGGAACAAATGAAGATAGATGATTGATGAGATTTTCTGATCTCAGAATGCTTGAAAGAATGGCGCTGATGTTGTTTAGAAGGGAATGAAAATATTAGGTTTTGGAAAATAGAAACGTGAACAGATGAAATAGGAGGGAAATAAGCCTCAGGTTGTATGTAAATAAGTGAAACATAAGTTCACGTTAGCTGCAATACTCATGATAAGGGATTGCATGGGCTTTGGCCAAGGATTTATTTATGGCCCAATCATGTGAAAATCAAGTAGGAGGAGAGCATGCCTAAGAATGACCAACGTTGCATTGCATGGCATTCATATGGTTTATTTTTCCCTTTTTTTTCTTTTTTTTTCTTTTAAAATTTAATAATACACACTAAACACGAATCGAACCACGATCTAATCAACGAGTGTCTAAAATTAAATTAAATAAAAATATATAATAATAATAATAAATTATTTAAAGTTTGACGGAATACAAAATTTAAAATATAAATTTGAAATAATTCAAAAATAATAATTATAAAAAATATGGGATATTACAATTATTTACCTATAATTTTAGTGTTTTTGTCAAATATATCACGATCTTTAAATATTACCAGTTTGGTTTATTATCTTTTCAATCTTTATAAAATATTATTCATAACTCGCTTAGAGCCGATGTGGCTCAATATTATTCGTCTACATATATAAAATTTATTCTATGTGGCATATACAATCTTACATTATGTCAACTTCAAATGATTCTTATATTTAGTTAAGATATAAAGATGATGGATCAAACTGGTAAAATTTTAAGATCGTGACATACTTGACAAAAATTTGAATTGAAATTTGGATATAATTATTTCAATTGGTAAAATTGATCGACAAAATTGTCTAAATTAAATATATGTATTAAAAGAATGTTAAAGTTATTGACATATGAAATTATTTTTCGAAATGTTATTTTATTAAAAAAAATATACTTTTATCTGTTTGGGACATGTAACATGAAAAGGAAAATTTAATCAAACATTCTTTGTAAATCTAATTGATTCCTCATAAGCCATAAGGTATACAAAATATACTTCTAATCCAACAAAAAGCTTACCGAATTTAAAATAAGACTTTAACTTTTTGATTTAGCATAAACTACAACAAATTATATAGTTATTGCGCGTAACTCACATTATACGTAACGGCTAATGAATAAAAAATTATTAATTTTCAATTTTGTCTGAAGTAAAAAGAATAATATTACTTTTATTTCAGTTTCATTAATTGAATACTTTTATATTGTATTTTTAGTATAATAGTAGTGATGAAATAGAGAGTTTGTACAAGCTTTTTTTAAAATTTCACTTTATTTTTGTATGTGTACATATGACTTTTTTTGTTTTTGGTACAAGGGGAAGAGGTAAAAACTTAAAAAAGACTAAAAACTGACGTTTTTACTGTAAGAGGTTCCATAGAGGTCATGCAAAATTCAAGGTCTAAGGTTCAGAGGAGGGCTCTCGTGATACGCACACCCAATAATATATCGTCACCAATCGACGCCAGATGATCCGCCGCAAATTTTATTTTTCTATAGATGTGATACACCTTAACCTCCCAATTCCTTTAATCAAATCCCGAATGACATTAACAATGTTTGACAGGTTAGCAGCTTCAGCCTGACTGAAAATCTTTGTCCATAGTAGCCTTGCTATCCACCTCGCGGATGACCCTTCTCATACCCAAATTCCAAGCCAACTGCAAACCCAAAAACATACCTCGATACTCCACCTCCAACACCAATCCATTACCCGACGTGGATGAGAAACTGGCAATCCAAGAACCCAAGTTATCCCTCATCGATGATGCCCCCAGCCTAATTAGCAACGTCTCTGGAAGAATTATATGCCCCATCTGTGTTAACCTTCACCCATAACTCTGGAGGGCAGCCATACCCAACATGAATTTCACGTTTCGTACTGTTAAGACCTGAGTGAAGATGACGGTTTGCTAGAGCAAGCTGAATATACTCAAACCGACGGTGAGTACATATGACTTCTAATACTTAAAATTTTGTGTTAATCTTACAAATTGAATTAAAATTATTGAATTAATTTGTTTATTATTTTACAAAAAGTTTTAAAAAATTAATTTTTCTAAGCAAGCCTTACCTAATAGCTGCCAATATTATTTATCAGAATATCAGCATATTATTTTATTCCAACTAATAATTCATATGATACAAAATGATCATTTTTCTTAAAGATTTTTTCACAATCATGTAATAAAAAAAAGCTATCATAGTATGTATGCAAGATGTTATCCGAGCAATAAATACAACAAGTAGCATATATTATAAATAATACATATTAGCATTATTATCTATCTTGTTTGTTGCATATACGTACTAGAACAATCCCAATCCCATCAAATAATATAATTTTTTAATATATATATTAATCATACATGGACAATCACACAATGATGATAACATAAATTCAATTAAAGGATTAGTGTAGGAGAAAGAAAGAACATAAAAATTGGGGGACCATAAACAACCCATACCCTTTAGTTACCAATAAAATAAAATAAAATAAAATGAGATCTCCATCACATGCCACCATGTGATCATGAGGATGGGGTGATCTTGTAAATTTTCTCTAATTCATATAAATAAAAAGATATAATAAATTATTATAACCAACAACTATGATGAAATTAATAAATAGGTTAAACATTAAAAAAAATCACATTTGGTCAAATGGTTTCATATTTTGAGTTAATTGTATCAATAAATAAATAAATAAAAGGATGAAAAATTCAATTGTTAAAAATAAGCAGAATTCAGTATCTTAAGTTATTTTTTTGATAAATTATTTCACATTGGAAAAAAATTTATAATTTTTCAGATAATAACCAAAAGGTTTTAAAACAATATAATATATTTATCGATAAAATTAGAAATATGACAATTTAATTTGAGTTTTTCTCCAATTATAAAAATAAGTTAAGTGATTAAAATATATTTTATTTTTATCAATTAATTAGATACTTTATTTTTTTATTTGTTGTCTGAATTTAATTGATATAAATTATAAGTTTGTAGATCAAGCTGTAAATTTTTGTTAAATATTAAAAAAACTATTACTTGGAAATAAAGATTCATTTTCCATTAAAAAAATTATAAAAATTTATACGAATATTGAAATTATTTTAATTAAACATGGTGAGATTATAAAAATTAAATTTGTTGGTATATTTTTGTTTTTTCAATTTGTTCACCAATCAATCTCAATTGTTTTTAAATGTACCCCACTGTGCACTCACTAGTCACTAGTAAAGCTAGCCCTTTTGTGAGTAAAATGCGCTCTTGTGAGTGAAGTGAACCCTACTCACTCACTCCCTCATCATACACACACCCCTCCCCTTCTCTATAAAGCTGCTGCTTGCAAAATTTATATATATGGTAGAGTGGTCCATCAGATTTTGTATGGGCATGCTTTCTCTCTCTTCTTTCTCTCTCTATTTCACAATTTTTTCAGTGCAAGAACAGAAAACCATCATATCTTTGAGATCTGAGAAGAATTTGGTGTTTTTCTTGAAATTTTCTTGCAAGTCCTGGTCATGCTTTTCCACAGCTTTCTTGAACTTTCTTGTTAATTCTTTCTTTGATCTTGGTTCTGGATTGATCTGTTTTATGTCATGGAAGCTCAAGAAAGCTGTGGGAGAACATGGCAAGTTTCAGGATTTTGTTAAATTGAAGCAGCTTCAACAACTTGAAATGAGTCAAGATTCAAGAATCAAGAACCTGTGTTGAGTTCTGCATGGATTATGGTAATTAATTCAAGATTTCTGTTTTTCTTTTTATTATGATAATTCTTGCATGTCTTGCTAAATTATGATGTGGGTTTTCATAAAAACTAGTAATTCTTGAAGCTTATGTGAAAAGAATTGACAAAAATCTAGAAATTTTTGGCAAGAGACTGAAGCAGCTTCAAGAACTTGAAATGAGTGAAGAATCAAGAACCTGTGTAGAATTCTGCATGAATTATGGTAATTAATTCAAGATTTCTGTTTTTTTTCTTGTCAAAATCTTGATAATTCTTACTAAATTGTGAAGTGGGTTTTCATAAAATCTAGTAATCTTCAAGTTTGAGTGAAAAGAACGGACAAAAATCAAGAAAATGTTTTAGCTGCTAGCTAGCTAGGTTTTCAACCATGCATGAGAATTGACTAAATATCTAAAAAAAATCACATAATATTGCATAAAACTTAAAGAAATTGTACCCTAACAATTATCAAATTACACAAATAGATGTATGAATGAAAATTTGTGAAGAAAAAAGAGAGTTAATAATACTAATAATTAAGTGAAGAGAGAAGAAAAAAAGGTTTCCTTTTGAATGGTAAATGATGAAAGTTTCTTACTGTTGGGGCTTTTGGTTTAGCTTCTAAAATGATCTCCTACAATTCCGTGAAAAAGGTTAAACTTTGTCACTTTGTGACATCATTTTTTAACCACTCCTCTCTTTTTTTAAAAAAAAAAAAACATTTTTCTTAAAATTTCTATTTCATTCTATTTATTCTGTAAATATGATTCTGTATTATATAATGATTTTTTTGGTGGGATCTGAACAGTGGTAGTTGAGGATATATATACACAGTATAAGATATTGTGTCATAATTGACATTTCCTAGCTGTCAATCTGATGATATCAACTGTCCAACCAGCACAATTATTCTTCTGTTTTTCCAGTAAAATTATTGTTTTTTTATTTTACTATTTTGATCTTCTTACTGAAAACCTTGTACTTGTGCATTGCATTAGTTGGAAATAATCAAATTAATTTCTTAGTTTCATATATATTAATTCTTAGTAATTTTTGATTATTGTGTTAGCTTAATTTTTGTAGAATTGCCTCTCTTTCTTTACATAAATCATGTATTAAGCTTTTGTTTGCAATAATTTCTTTATACGCATTTATGCATTCTGATTTCTGTTAATTGTGTATATAATTTGAATTTTGTTTAGTTTTTTTTTTTCATATATATTGTGTGTAATTAGAAAGGGATTGGAATTCCCCAAGTTCATTTTAAATTTGAGGGAGTCATGTTCACGATGCATACACCGTTCGTTAATAAAATGAACGGTGTAGATTAATTTAATTAAAATTGTACCTTTTTGATTTACATCGTTTATTTTATAATAAAGGGTGTATATCGTGAATATTCCTCTCAAGTTCAAAATGAACTTGAGGGAATTCCAATTCATTAGGAAGGATAAACTTTTTTTTGATGAATAGGAAGGAAAAACTTGAAGCATATAGAATTTCTTTTTTTATTTTACTTAAGGTATTGGTTATAATTCCGGATTTTCAAAGATTGATTCTACTTTTTTTTTTAAGGAAGAACATATATAATTAAATTAAACCTTAACTATTTTAGTTAGATCATCGAATGAGTGTGAGCAATTCAGGAATAATACATTTGTTAGCTATATCAACTACTTTTTATTTTCTTCCAGTAGCTTTTCTTTTTGTTTTTCTTTTCTAGATTTGTTCGTATTAAATCTCATCACTTCATATGAGTTAACTTATGAATCCTTTAAAATTTCAATGAATTTTCCTTTTTCAAATAAAATTAAGGCAAAATGAACTTATCTATTCAAAATTATAACTTTTTATCAAATATACTATGACTTTTGAATTTTTTCAATTTGGTCCATCATTTATTCAATTTTTACTGAATACACCCGAGGCTTATTTGGATTATGCCAAATATATCCAAATATACTCAAGTCTTGGGTATATTTGACCAAGATAGAATAAATGACGGATCAAATTGACAAAATTAAAAATCATAGTGTATTTGGCAAAACAATTAGTTGTGGGTAGTTAAGTTCATTTTGCCTAAAATTAATTGTTTTATAAGAAAAACAGCTATGAAAATACTTATAGATTGTAAAATTTATTTATTCTCCAAATTCTTTCATTTAAAATCTCACGTATTAGATAAGAAAGTTTAACTCCTTGATTTTTTATATATGATAAATTATAATATCTTATTATTCTAAATTTAATTTTCAATTAGAACAGTTTACTCTTTAAACATGTAGATTCAAATTCATGAAAGTTAAAAAAAAAAAATTAATCCAAACGGTGAATTAGGGATCATGAAATTATTAAAGTAAAGGGAAAGTAAACAAAAAAGAAAAGGCAGCATTAGTGAGAAATAATGCAACTTTGTTAAGGGAATCTTTCCTTAATACAAAAGTAAATGAAAGACTAATGTTTAGCCAAGGAAATGTAAGAAAAATGATGATGAAGGGTTAGGTCCACATAAAAGAAAAGTAGTTTAATTATATAATAGGTCAGACAAAGAAGCATGGCAGATTCGTACAGAGTCATAATATATAGAGTTGCTGTTAATAAAAATGCAGTGATCAGTGTTTAATTTTCCTAATATTACACTCTTAATATATAGTATATACTTCTCTAGATCACTTAGTGATGAAACATTTTATGAGAAATAATTAAATAGACCCGTCAACCGAGTCATACGTGGATACATTTAAAGTAAAATGTTTTTACCTACTCATAATTATATTTCGTTTGCCAAATATAGTATGATTTTGAAAGTTATCAATTTGTTCCATCATTTTTTCGAATGTTGTCAAATATATTCATGTTTATATGTGGCTGATGTGGTGAATGCAAAGTAGGAAAAATTTTGTGCACATGGACGTATAATATTGCGTCACTTCAGCTCTATACAAGTTGTAATTATTTGGTAAACACTTAAAAAATGATGGATCGAAATGTAAAATTTTAAAATTATGGTATATTTGACAAATAAAGTATAATTGTGAATAGATAAATACATCTTACCAAAATTCAATATTATATAAATACATTATTAAATATGTAAACATTATTATGTATTATTATAAGTTCTATATCTATCAGTAATGTGGTGGCCAGAGTTATCATAAGTATTTCTCACATTGTATTCAAATACAATGACATTAGTTTGCTGTTTAATATATGTGGTAGAGAATTTTCCTTTTTCCTTTAAATTATTGTATATTTGAAATTTATATTTATATGTTTTTGCAATAATTTGGCAATTTTATTGTTGTTTTTGAGCATAAAAAATGAAGCAAGCTTTAGTTTCCAAAAACAAGAAAGGAATCTCTGAAATGGTGACCCAATTCATGAAGAATCGTCCAAACAATATCTACAGTGGGATTGGCATGCAGCTTCATATTTCGTACATGACCTAATTTTCCATTTTAACCCAACCTTTTCTTTTTGTTTCATTCGTATCCTTTTAATTACAGCGAGTACAATTTTGTGGGACAAATAGAGAAGTCAGTACGATTTTAATTACTATGTTTCCTTGTACAGCATAGCATGTAAATTTTGATTTCTATTGGCTGAACCAACAAATATACTGTATTGTGTTCATGTTTCATCACATTATGTGTATGAAGCATCAAGCAGTTTTAGTTGGTGAAGAATGTAGTAGATATGACTGGACAACTGAAATATTTACTTCATGAGTTTCTTTAATGTTATGTTTTGCATTAATCGGAGATTTAACCTAATTATGTCATACTATGTATGTATATATATGTATATGTATGTATATCTATGTATATGTATGTATATCTATGTATATGTATGTATATATATGTATATGTATGTATGTATATGTATGTATATATATATATATATGTAGAGAGAGAGAAAGAGAGAGAATTTGTAAACCTAGTTAACAAACAAATTATTTATAAAAACACATCAGTTATATAATCTCGTATAGGTTTAATAGTGAAAAAGACAAATATTTTCGACTTTTGAGAAATATATCTAAATGTTTTAAAAGTTATGAATCTATCATAGTTTGGTGAATTTGCTGAAAATCTATCCAATTTTTTAAAAATTGGATAGACCATGTCTGCGTGGCTATTGAAAATGTAATTTAAAAAAAATAGAAGAAGAATAGTGTCGATTGAGATGTCATAATGATTCAGATAAACTATAATGTCATGTTTATGCTAACTTGTCAGATGCAATGTAAAAAATACAATTATTTGAAAAATTAAATAGATTTTCATCGAATTGACTATATTGAGATAAATTTATAACTCTTGAAATGTTTGAATAATATTTTTTTTAAATTTGAAAGAGTTTGACTTTTTGACACCATTAGACCTAAATACATTCCATCGACCATTAGCTCACTATAGCTGGCATATAAATTATTGTATGAATTTCTATTTATGAATTTAGTTTAACTCAACTCAACTCAAGTGTACGTAGTCGGATGTATTTCAAGAAAAAAAAGTGGAGTTGAATGTTCAATTAAAAAGGCCAAATGCCATATATGTACACACACATTCATAACACATGAGTAGAGGTAAGCGAATGAGAGAAGAATGAGTTAAAATTTCCTGCGGTTGTTGAATTTTTAGTCCTTTACAGATCTGTTATTGACATTCAATTTTTATATTTTAGTAATTGATGTTTGTATTTTTAGAATGAGAGGTTATTTTAAAAAATGTGCTCAATAATTGCTCATGTGATGACGGAAAACTGTATGGTTACAGGAAAAAAAAATTAACGCAAGGAATATTTTTATTTTTTTTATGAATAACGAAAAAAATATTTAGTCACAAGGCAAAATTATACACTCTGGAAACCATTGACAACTGAAAAGGAAATGGCAGAGATGGGCAATAATAAAATTGGGACTTCCATGTGGTGGGGAAATAAAACAGTAATGTCGCTTTTATATATGTCTGCTTCTCATCTTTGTCATCAACCATTCAAATTCACAACCAAATGCCAAAATTATTTATTTATTTTATGTACAGCCCTCAAAGGAATGTAGTAAAATTTCGTACTACAGAGCTTAAATTAATTATTGATTTTACAGCTTTTTTTTTTGAATCTGTCTAGTGGATTCAGTCTATATATGGAATCTTGCAATCATGCTTACTATAAGTTCTAAGCTTTTTTTGTCTAAAAATCAAGTATAAAAGGAAAAAAATGATACTTGAGCTGCAAACACACATTATGTACAAAATAGTTATAGATTGGAGCTTTTAATCGATTACAATATCACGTGTCACGGTATTAATAGAAAATTCATAATTCTACGTGATTAGCTGTGTTCATTTAAAAGTTTCTCGTAAAATTGACAATTTGATAATAGCATTTAGTAAGCTATAGTTTTGTACATCAGAAATATGTTGAACTCTCCCACACACCAAACAAAATGTATAATATATTATTGCATAATATAATTGAATATTCATAAATATAGATACTTCGTTTGTCAAATGTATCATTTTAATATTTTACCAGTGTTATAAATATTACCCTCAATTTGTTTCCCTTCCAAATACCATGTTAACCTTTTCTTTTATTTTAAATGCATGGTCTCTCCTGATAATGCATGCATCAAGGGTGTATAACAATTAATAGATGATGAAGCTACGCTGTTAGGCATGTGTGACAGCAAGAGCATTAGATATACAAAAGATTAATTAATAAATAGATAGAACAATCAAATAAAATTTGTAAATACAGTGGCTCAGATGCAAAAAAACATATATATTTATCATTAACTGAATTGTCTAAAAGCAAAACAGATAATAAAGCTGATGGAGACTATAAAATAATTGAAAATGATTACCAGATTAGATCAGATAGTTTTAAATCAATAAGACAAAAGTTACAGCACTAACACAACCATGCATAGAGAAATATAGAAAACTAACATAATACTCCTATAAAATATATTAACCTTCTTCAATTATTTAATTTCTGTTTACACTTTTTTTTACCAATCTTTGTTTTTCACGCTCACAAAGCACAAGAAAATCTATCCCTATTGAATTTTCTTTCTTCTGTAAAGGAAACATATAAATTGGAGTATCAGACAAAGAAATCATACCTTTTGACTTGGATCAATGAAATAGTAAGAAATCAATTACCCATTAATCTAATGCTTTTTTAATCCCATTGGTTCAACTTTAAGCATGCAAGATTAGTGGAGCTAATGAGCATCATTTTCCTCTAAAGTCCAAAGTGAAAACATACTTTATGTTATACAATTTCAAAAAAAAAAAAGCACAAGGTTTCCAGCAAAACAAATCTAATTAGAAAAGGCAAAATAATTATTTAAACACACAAGTTTGTACTTTTTGATCCGTAAATTTTATAAATTGGGACAAATATATATTATCTGCAATTTAAACCTATTTTTGGGAATCTAATTTTTATTTTAAACCCTAGCACGGCCTTCAACTAAAATGGGTAAGAACAAATTTAATTAGAGACTCCATTGTAAAATTAAGACCTAACCATTAATGGAAAAGCAATGAGATTACTATTTCAAATCTTAGGAGAAATACAAATTAGTCGGGGATCGAATTGGAAAATGGAAAGATTTGTACAAATAATCCTTACTAAATTCAAATAAAAGACAAAATATATTAAATAATCATTCACAAAATTAAAACTTTTAAAATGAATCTCGAAAGAAACTATAATCTAGGGCTTGGATATAATTGTTTAATTCGGAAAACTGATTAACCATAATGTTTAAATTTTTTGTAAAAAATATATTTGATAAAATAGTCAAAGTTGTGAATATAGAATATCATTTCACCATTAGAAAATGGTACTTTAAGAGTTTACAGTAAGTAATGGAAGATATATTTACAAAACATGGAAGTTTCTGGTTTGCTCCAGAATTTGCAAATTGTACATCAACTTTTATAGAATTAAATTTTATGCATCTCAAGGTTTGAAATACATTGCATATATATATATATATATATATATATATATATATATATATATATATATATATATGCAATGTATTTAAAAAAAAAGATTAGTTGGAAGATGTAAATATGAGCAGTGCAATAATATCATACATGAAAAGATAAAAAAAAGAGGTTGCATATTAATTAAAGGGATTCATGACCTCGTGAGTGTCTCAAAAATCAAACTACAACAAAAAAACAGCAGTTTTATTGCATTAGACACTGAACAACTTGTTCCTAGGTCAAGCAATATACCACCGAAACACAATTCATTAAAATGGAGAACATTAAAATAGAAAATGCTGAAAGAATATAGTATTGTATGAAATGGACTATAAAACAATTATATTTGTGAGAATTTCTGAAGCGTTTAAAGTAATGGAATAACTCGCCCGAAACATAAATTCGATAAATTTTGATGCAACACAGAAGTCGAGATAGTACGAACACTTCATTGAATCAACGTTTCTAGTTTCATAAACGTATTGAAAATTTATCGTTTCGGACACAAAACTTTACTTTTAAAGTAAGAAATCTTAAAATAACGCATCTCTCCATGGCCTTTTTCAAGTGTCGTGTTTTCGTGTATCTTTGTCCATGTTACCTAAACACACACATTTATATATGTATCTTTGTCCAGCTGCAACAGTTATTAGATCCATCCTCAAATTGCAGAGCAAGAAACATATAGGTTCTAATAGTAAAACAAGGCAACAAAACCATGATATATATGAGTTTCAGAGCATGTTAGCCCTAACAAGACAAGACACTGGGCTCTTTTTTTGTGCGATCTACAAAGACTTTAATTTTCTTTTCACTTTGTTGTATTTACAGCAGTTCATTAAAGAAAAAAGAAAACCCTAACACATGCATCAAGCATTACACAAGTTTAATCCGATCCATTACAGTTGAAACATTAAACAAAAGAGAAAACAAATGTTTCTTTGTTTTAGTTTTATATGTTTATTCTTTACCATTGAAAGCTTTATCTAACCAATCATCAACTGAATTACAACTTGTTTTCCCCTTCCAAATGTGGTCCATATATTCTACAAAGTACAATCTAATCTACACACACCCTAAAGAATAATTAAGCCTAAACTGCTAAAAAGGTTTAATTATTAAAGTGTAATCAAGGGTTTAAAAGAACATCAAACTATTCCATCAAATTTAAATCCTTGCAGTGGAATGTAAAGAAAAGGACTGAATTAACAGTTACTGTACAGATCGACCGACAGGGAATTATAAAGATGAGTATTGATTGTATACTTACAAAAAGTATTATTTTCAAGCAACGAAACGAAACCTCCACATGGGTAGCCATAAAGCTTGTCGATACAACCAAAACATAAATCTAACAACACAACAAAGGATGATTCAAAATGACACAGATAAACCAATTAAACTATACCTAATTTCATTAAAAAGAATCCTATTTTGTTTTGTGAACACCAGCGGAAAAAAAAAGAGCCTTTGACATAGTAACTCCAACAAATTTGGCACCAAATTTAGGTAAATAATTAAATTCTTTGTCAAGATGATTAGGAAAATCTAGGCTCTTAACCGAAATGGAAATATTAATTGTACACTATGAATCGGAAAGAAAATAAAAGAAAAATCAAGAACCATGAAACCTAAAAACAGTTGCATCTTACAAAACGAATGAAAAATGAAGAATCATGAAACCTAAAAACAAATCACGAATTAAGAAACCTAAAAAAACAAATTAAGAATCAAGAACCATAAAGCAAATCAACAGATCCGGACGAAACATATGTAAAAAAACGAATTCAAACAAAAAAACGAATAGATCGAATTGTATAATATACCAAAATGGTCGATGAGATACGTATGGAAACAATCCAATAATCGGGTGCTGATTTCTTGACCCTGTTCGTATCTTCCCACAGCTTTATTGAACCGCAAGCATAAAACAAATGAACGGATCGTACAGTGGCATGCACAATTTTGTAAAGAGATGCAGTTCAAGAAAGCTGTGGAAGAATACAAATAGAGTCATATATACAAATACGTGTCCGTTTCATATAGAGTCATATATGAGAATGAAACCCTAGAAGAATTTGAGAAACAGGGTTTTGTTTGGTTGGAAAGAAAATGAAAGAAAAGGTAAAAGAAAAAGTGGGGAATTGTAGAATTATGAAAGAGTGAGCAAGAGCGAGTGGGTATTTATAGCATAAAAAAGAGAAGGTTTTTTATTTTTATTTTTAATTTTTTACCACATCAATCCCAAGAAGAATATTGGGCCTAAAAAGATTTACTCGAACCCACTTTTTCTTTTCTTTTATTCTATTTTTATTTTCCTTCTTTCCAAACAAACATCACGAAAAAGCTTACGTTTGATCCCATTAACCCTAGAAAATTTTTCTGTGAAATTTTGTGCGGCTCTGATGCAGCTTTCCGGATCTGATGGTACCTGTTACCTTACTTTGGGGCACACATGTGGGTCCCCCATTAGATCTGTCCCATTTATTGAAAAACTCTTTCACGCTAATTTTTCGCGAGTGACTGAGCTTATGGGTCGGGACCGGGTAGTATTCGTTTCTCAAATGGGTCAAATATTACCATGAATAAGAATGGGTGGGGCCGTTGGGGTTTATCTTTAATAGAACTTTTAAATTACCAGTCTTATTTTTATTAGAGAAAATTATTTTAAAACCTCTCCCATTTGTTATAATATACATTTTGTTCTCTCTTATTTGAAAACCAAACAATTTGCTATTTCACTTTTAATTCTGTCAACAATTTAATCCTTCCGTCTATTTTTGATATTAGTCAACCAAATTAAAGGATTTAGAAATGTTTAGCTCATGAAATGAAATAGCAAATAATAGAATAACTATTCCACAAGAAATGGCTATGAATAGTCAACCATTCTTTACTTTTTAAAAAAAGTGTTTATTCCACAAAATCAAAAAATAACAATTCCATGAAATAATTATTCCATGAACTAAAATAAATAATAAATATTTTATACGGAATAGCTATTATATTCCGCACCTATTTCATGAACCAAACATAATTTTATGGATAAATTAATTTCAACTTTGAGAAACGAAATTGTAGACAAAAAAAGTGGAGGATCACAACTTTTTTTTTATTTAGTCCTTTGACTCTGTTGGTTAACACTAAAAATAGACGGAATGACTAAATCGTTTACGAAAATAAAAGTGAGATATCAAATTGTTTGATTTTCAAATAAAAGGGATTAAAGTGTGAATTATGATATGTATATGGAGATTCATAATAATTTGCTCTTCTTATTAATAGCATTAGACTTATTTATCTTTAATAGAACGTTTCAATTCAAAATTATAATTTCTTTATTTATTTTTGATTCACTAAAAAATAACTAATAAATTTTAAATAGATATATTTAAGATTTAATAAACATAAGAAAAATTATATGTGCATTTAATAGAACTTTTAAAGTAAAACATACTATAAAAAGTTAATTAATATTTATCAAGTTAACAATTAAAAAGAGTTCATAGGTAGAATAAAAAATATGTTTGTATAATGTATGCAGAAAATTCATTTTTAACCGTGGTTCGATGCGGTAAATCTGGATAGGCAATTGATTCATGATCAACCACATTGGACTATTCGATTAGACCTTTAAGGTAGTGTTTTAAACAACTAAGTCGCTGGACAAACCAGTGAGGCAACCAGTTTTCGGTTCAACTAGTTCAATTGCTTTAATAATTGGTTTAATATTCAACCGCTTTAATAATTGGTTTAACTGGTTTAATATATAAAAAACAAAAAATTGGTTCACCGGTTTGTTACCGGTTCACCAGTGCGATCTAGTCCATCAAAAAAATCTGGTTTTCTATAGTTTTAGACCATACCATTGGCCGGTTCCTAGTTTGACCGGCCTGCCCGGTCTGATTTTTAAAGCAATGCTTTTTTTTAGATTTATTCATTCAAAAATACCTCAATTTTTTATTTTTTTTAACTCTCTTTTAAAATCGTCAGCTTATTTTTTATTTTTTTTATTTTAATTATATTGATTTGTTGAAAATGAAATAAAAAAAGTTTAAACATGTCTTTCAAATTGTTTTATATTGTTTCAATTTGTCTTTTTAATATTTAGAATTTCAAACGGGAAGTAATATGATGGTATAATTGAACTTTTCACCTCTTAAATTTAAACAAATGATAATTGACATTTAAATTAAAATATGAGCTGAAATTGAAATTTTAAAAATTTGGACCATAAATGAAAACAATCTAAAAAGTTAAATATTTTAATGATTAAACCAATTTTTTTATGTTCATTAATAACTATATTTTCTTTAAATAAAAAATGCCCCGTTTGATTAAGCTATTTCTTGTAACTGGTAGCTTTTAGCTATTACTGATAGTTGTTAACTGCTATTGATAGTTGATAGATTATACGTGTTTGGTGAGATTTGATTATTTGTTGTTGTTTATATGTAAAATGGCCTTAAAGGGTACAATTTTTATTTTTATTTATTAAATTATAAATATATTATATTTTATAATATTTTAATAATAATATTAAGAATTACCAATAAGTTGTAACTCAAATAGTATAAGCGCTGAGCGGCAACTGCTAGGTCGTGGGTTCTATTCCTCCCACATGCGCTCCCCCCTCCTCCAATTATAAAAAAAAAAAACAATATTAAGAATTATTTTTTATAAGAGGCAACATTTTAAACTTGTTTAAATATATTTTTTTTCATAAATTTATGATTTATTTTAAAATGATTGAATTATAGTTGTTTTAATATAAATAAAATAATTTAATATTATTTATAAATGATTATAGTATTTAAAAATAATTTAAATAATTTTATATATTAAAAAATAATATATTTTAATAAGGGTAATTATGTATAAATAATTAAATATTCAAACAGTTATCAGTTGTTGGCAAAAAAATTCCAAAATGGAGCTTTTCTAACAACAGCTGTTGGAGGTTCGAAAAATTCCAATTTTTTTTAAAAAAAAAACTCACCAAACGCTTAAGTGAAACTTTTTAAAAAGAAAAACTGAAATTTATACCGAAAAATTAAACCAAACGCCCCTCTAATTTAATTGGATCTTTAGAAATTAGTTTATTTAAGAAAATTAATATGGATCTAACTCGATGAACTATGAACTCTATACTCTTTGAATGAATCTGCATTTTCTTTTGCATAATATATAAGATGTTCTAGATGAATGTCAATTTTAAGGCAATAGTTTTAAATGTTTTATATTCATATCCCCTCGAGTCGGATCGATTTAAAATTTTATTTATTGAAAATGAAAGAACACCGTCTAATTGATGACCGGACTTTGAAAGCGCATCTAATATCATATTATCTTCACGAAATCCATGTCTAATCGGAATATTGGCCAAAGATGAAACCAGTCAAGTATCCACGGTGGACGAGTAATACCATTTATAACATCAACTTGGATTTTTGAATCAGATTCAATTTGAGCTATATGTCACCAGAAAGGAGAAAAGATATCACTCTCATGCATGTAATTGACTTCCAAGCTCAGTTTATAGACTAGAGGAAGCCTGAACCGGTGAGAATGAACGCCCGTAACAATAAGAGACTGATTTCCATATTCGAAAAATAATAATCCTAAACTTATGTTCATTAATCATTATGAAGACTAGGAATCCAACGAAAGATAGCTTGCAAAATCAACTGTAAATGCTTCCTTGTACATTAAAAATCATGCTCCACTTACAGATTTCTCATAAATAACCTACATTTTTGCAAGAGAGAACTGATTGTGTTTGCCCTCAGATAACCAGATCAAATGAAGGTGAGGGGTTGTCAATTTATTGCCAAAAGTATTGAACAATTTCGTGCACTGATTCTACACCCAAATTGATCGATCTCATTGTTAACACGGCATCATCCTTGCGGCATCGCGAAATTAAGGCGACATCCGACCATCAATTCCCTTAAACCAAATTTTTAAAGAAAAAAAATCTGATTCTTAAAGGAATAAATATATTTCATATAATAGTATTCCAAGAAAAACAAGCAGTAGGGAATGAGCAAAAATCTCCAATTGTAGTAACAAGCAGTGCAGAACTTGCTAGTTTGTATTTTATTATTTTTATATACATGAATCAGTACAAAAGTTATTTTATCTATATTATTATATACAAAAATACGGATGAGAGAGGATGGTTAAGATTATAGTTAAAATACTAACTAAAATAAATTACTTATAATACCATATCATGAAATTTGTATAGAATAATAACTAAATTTACTTTAAATATTTAATTAAATAATTTTATTTCTTACTTAAAATTAGTAACACGAGAAAGAAAAGGGTAAATCTAAACAATAAACAGAAATATCAATTTAATTAAATTTGTGATTTTGAATTTTAAATAAATTCAATTAAACATAAAGCACAAATGAGCTATAACTCGAATGATATAGATGTTGGGGTAACTAAACTGCTACGCCGTGAGTTCCAAATCCTCCCACAAGCGCTTTCCCTCCTCAACTATCAAAAAAAAAACTAAACATAAGGTGAAAAAAATAGTTATCATCACATTTAAATTCTTAGCTAGGATCTAAAATTTAAAAACAAGTTACAAAGACAACATCAAAGCTGTTTTTAAAAATTAAAGTAACTAAAACAAACTATTTATAATAGTATATTGAGATGATTGTTTAGAGATTAATTAAAATAAACTATTTAAAATATTTAATTATTATTATTTTAATTTTATTTAATCATCTAGAATTCCAACTAAAATAAAAAAATTCTAATAAATTAGTACAATCATATGTCATCTTGGTACAATTATAATTAATCTTCAAATTTATCCCGACATACGATCATATGTCATTTTGGTACAATCGTGCACATCTTTCTAACGATCGTATGGTAAAAAGGCAAATTCGCATAATATGAAGTAATATAAATGACAAGTTTGAATTTTTTTCTATTTTAATTTGGACAAATGGCTGTAATTAAAAATAAAAATTAAAAATTAAATTAAGTTCACGATTTTAAATTATAAACAAAAAAAATTAAATATTTTTAGACAATTAATCCTAAGATAAAGAATTAAGGGATGATTAGTGTTCACATGGTAGCATGTGAGGATGGACCCGTGGGAACGTGTAGGCGTAATGACAATACACTCCGTTTTTTGCGGGACTGAGGTCTCTTTGTCGGACTGCTTGATTTCTGTCGTTGGAGTTGGACGTTTCTATTTGTACCTTAATTCCCAGTTTATGTGCAACTCCGTATTACAGACTTACAGTTGTATTAATATTTTTTATTCTGTGCAAATTATTACATCTTAGTTTATTTGTCAGCTAAATTATTATTATCATTATTATTGAACCCATACATTAAAATATTAATTTATAAATTAATGAGTTCATATTGCGAAAGTTGAATCTTAATTTTGAATTTATGGATATTTTAAACTGTAGTACTAGGTTTATTTGACACTTTATTTAGTAGATCGAGTTAGAAGACGTAGAACAATCAAAGTCTTCTATTTTGATGAATATAATCAATCAAAGTTTAATGGTGAAAATAGTTGTTAAATTCATAATTTCAAAATTTTAAGCTCATTATTTATTTTATTTCTGACTGTGTTAATTTTCAATTAATTTCTGAAAGGTAATTGCAATGCTTATTTTCTAATCACTCCTAATTTAAAATCATGAATTTATTAATATATAACAATACTAAGAGTGAAAATAAAAGCTAAATTAAATTAAAATAGTTGTAAACTTACATGAAGATGCATGAATTTTGTATTTAGATCTATCAAGCCTGTTTTTTTTACATACATAAATTTATCTTAATAAAAAATTCTATTTTACTGAGTGAGTTGTAGTTCAAATAATATAGGTTGAACAATAAACTATTTAAATTGTGAATTCAATTTCTCTCATAAGCACTCTTTTAAAAAGCTTTATATTTTGGTTAAAAAAAATTGGTAAAATAATTTTTAAAATTATATCTATAACATATCCAACCAACATCTATAATAGAAGTCCATTCCAACAAGTAAGGTAATTTGTTTCCAACTAAATTTCAAAAGATGTAATTATTTTCCGTATTCAGAAATTTAATATTTTATACTAACTAAAGCATCTCCAACTATATTTTTTCTAATAGATAATATATTCTTTTAAATATTGAACATTTTAAATTTAAATTTTAATTGCTTTAATTTTACTCTTAACAAATTCATTAATTGTTAACTCTTTATTTTACTTTTGTTTGTAAATATTAAGTAAATGACTTATTTTTAGTTCATTTTCTGTATATATATATATATATATATATATATATATATATATATATATAGGCTCGCAGCTTCGCCAGAAGCGACGAAGGGGGAAGGCCGACGACTACATGACATGAGGGGGAAGCTGTCTACGAAGCTTTGCCCCTTGCTTTACAGAGATTGTTATGAACTGACTAAATGACTAGATTATCCCGGAACGCTAGCTAAGCTAATAAATAGTTCCCCTCAATCAAATCAATAAGCTTTTTGATTGATTCAAGGCGCCGCCCTCCTTCTTAGAACCCCGAGAGGGGGGCCTCGGCCCGGTATATATATATATATATATATATACACACACATACATACATATGTATGTATGTATAATACGCACTCAAGAAAAGGCTGAATACATAGTTTGACCCCTAAACTTGTACCCTTTTACCCATCTAACCTCCAAACTTAACGTCTCACCTATCGAACCCCTAAACTTATTAAATAACCCGATTTAACCTCCGAACTTGATAAATACGTAAACATTTAACCCCTCCGTACACAATTTCTTCTAGAACGTTTCAAGTGACATGTGGACACGAAGGGTTCAATACTTACATATTTATCAAGTTCAGGGGTTATTATTTAACAACTTCAGAGGTTCGATAGGTGAGACGTTAAATTTAGGGGTTAGATAGGTAAAAGGGTACAAGTTCAGGGGGCAAACTATATATTAAGCCCTCAAGAAAATATATTTGATTTAGCTTAAAATATAACCATAATTGATGAAAGGCCTAATTACTAAAAAAAACCCACCTTGTAATATTTTTTCGTTTATACCATGACCTAGGAAAAAGTTTATTTGTACTTTTTTTTTTTATTTTTCGTTTTCAATTCTACCCTAAAGCACTAAATTGAATTTTTTTATTTAGAAAAAAGCTTAAAATAATCCTTCATTTTTTAATTTATTTGTGTTTTTTCAAATAGAAAAAAGATAATATAACCCTTCTATTCAATTATTTTTAATGTTTTATTCCTTTAATTAATTAAATTGTCAAAAAATAAAATTTTGGGGTATAGTTGAAAACGAAAAATCAAAAAAAGGGTACAAATGAAATTTTTCCTAGGTCAAGATATAAACGAAAAAATGTTTTAAGGTGGAGTTTTTTAAGTAATTAAGCCTTGATGAAATACATAATTGAAAGTAGAAATTAGCTCTTTACATGTTAAAAGTCAAACTCCCTCTTTGAAGTTCCATTATACTGTTAAACTCCTCAATTTAAAAAAAAATCACTCTTTTAAAAAATCCATTGAATATGTACTTAAAATTAAATTAAAATATATTGTCAAATAAAAAAATTACATTAAAATATCGTTCGGTTTTTTAATACTATATACCATTAGTTAAATGTTAGTTAAAATAAATGATATATAATCTACCTTTCGAGGTTTGACATGTTATAATAATCAATCTCTTTATTTTGACACTTTATATATTTTACCACCAACTATATTTTAAGGCAAAATTTATTTCGAGGCCCTGTATGTTATCATTTTTATTTAAGGAGCTCATACTACAAAATTATTTTCTTTTAATCTTATTTATTTATTTTTTAATTTTTGTGCCATTTGATGGGACTGGAAGGAAATATTTTTATGAATAGAAGAACTGTAAGACAATATTTTTGCGATAAGAGCTTCTTAAACAAAAATAATAAAATAAGATTAACAGAAAAAATATTATTTTTTCTAATTCATTTATATTTTTTCTAATTATAATTAATCTATCATATTATAATATATTTTTAATATAAAACAATTAAAATAAATTATAACTATACATTAATAAAATTAATATATTTATAAGTTTATAAGTTTCTATTAAAAACAACAAATTAAAGATATATTACAATTAATATTTTTTTGGTCAAATATCACAAATAAAAAAGATAAAAAAATTATGTTTTAATGAAAAAACATATATCAAAATTAGATATACTATCTTATTTACGTTTGGTTCATCTATTTCTTGTAGCTGTTAGCTGGTAGCCGATAAATTATACGTGTATGATGAAATTTGATTAACAGTTATTTTTTTTATAAGAAGCAACATTTAATTTAATTTGTTTAGATATTTTTCTCATAAATTTATGATTTATTTCAAAACATTACTGAATTATATCTGCTCTAATATAAATAATATATTTTTATATAATTCATAAATGAATAGAGTATTTAAAAATAATTTAAATATTTTTATATATTAAAAAACTGATTTATTTTAACAGGCAATTTTATCTAAATAATTAAAAATAGTAAAACAGCTATCAGCCGTTAGAGGTTCAAAAGTTTCAAAAAAAAATTAAAACACTTCATTAAACACTTAAGTGGAGCTTTAAAAAAAAACTGAAAATTCCATAAAAAATCTGAACTAAACGACTCCAAAATTAAAAAAAAAAAAAAAAATCCAAATAATAGAAAGAGTGTTTTTTCAATTCATTGGAAATAAATTAATTTTCAAATTTTCCAATGTTTGGATGTATTATAGAAAAGAAATGTTATAGATTTGTATATTAGGTGTCCCATTTTCATAAATCATATTCTTAGAGGTTGGTTGGTGGTTTCATGCTTAAGTTAGCTGGCATTCACTAATTTGGCAACATCTTTTCACTAACTAAAGCTTCTTTGTTATTATTTGATTTGATTTGTTTTAACACTTCCATAATCTTTTACTTTAGCATAGTATAGAGAAAACTTATTTTGTGCAAGTGCAATGCATCGAATATTTGCCTAAGACAGATAATATATATTGTGGTCATGGCTCATATGTGATGTTTCGAATTAAGAAAAACTCGCAACTATAGTGTATGAACTTTTTAAAATAAATCATTTTAATATTTAAACTTTTATTTCTTTTAACTTAACATTATTGTTAGGATTATTCCTAAAATTTTAATTAATTAGTTTAGGACTTTAATCTATCTTAATATATGTTGGATATCGATTATGTCATTGTTGGTCTTTGTGTAGGAAAAGAAAATATAACCCTATTAGGATAAAGACTTCTTATTCCTGAACTTGTAATATTCCGTGTTTTTTCGGTTACTTTCCAGTGATAGTTTCGACGTTTGGTTGATCGTTTTCATGTCTTGTTGGACTCGGTTTGGTCTATGTTTCACTTTAGATTTTGGTCTGTCGTCGCCGTTGAGCCTTGTACAAGTTTTTTCACTTTTTAGAGCTTTGCGTTGGAAGGCGCGTTGAGTCCATAACGTGCCCATCGCGCCCTAGGCATTTTTGCCACTTTTCCGAGAAAGGCGTGATGGGTCTATAGCATCTCGCATCGCGTTCCTCTACAAAAATGATCCTAAAGTACTTACCGATGCACACAGTCTCGATGATGCCCATCGTCCCTTTTTATATGATTTGAGTGCGTCTAATTGATCTCCAGCTTTCATTGTTTTTGTGGACATCTATTTTTTATTTATATAAAGATGGTCATTTTTATTTTAAAACTCTTAGAACGCAGTTGTACTAAGTTATTGTTTATCTTAAATTTGGGTTGTTATATTGACTGACAGTTATGATATTGATATTGACATATTTTACTATATATTTTGGATATTATTATTTATGCCATGTTGTTGGAGTTTTGGAGTTGAGTCGAGCATTTTTTATATATCGTTGATATGACTGTTAGATCTAGGTTGGAGTTTTTGTTGCCCCGAGCATTGGTTTTTTTATGCAGGTTTACTTGTGTTGTGTTATTATCCGCGAGGTCAGATACGGGTTTCGAAAACTACCAATCTCATACCCTGACTTCGGTCACGATCTATAAATTTGGTTATGGCAGATCTATTTTAAACTCTTTAAATAGACAAGATATGACTTATAGAATTTAAAAGTTTGAGGCAGATTAGTACGACCAAAGCATTATTTAGATTTATTATTGGGTTCGGGTATTAAAAAAATATCTACCGTTCTTTAATAATTCTCATCTATTAGTAAATAAAAATTTAGTTTTTGACCCGTGAAGTAGTCATTGACGAACCACGTAAATCTTGTGTTTGTTTTAATTCGCTTCTATATTTTTTCATGAGCTTGATTTTTTAATTAATTCTACTATATTTCGATGCGACTAATATCAAAACAATTATATTTTTTTAACATATATCAGATACGTATTTTTAGTTATGTTTCAATCATGATTGTGCCAAAATAGCAAATATGTGTCCTCTATTTTTTTAAAAAATTATGAGTTCTCCATTTATTTAAATTTTATTATCATATTAACAAATGAATGATGAGAGTGTGTGCAAGCAAATGATATACTTAGCCAAAATTATAAAAGTAAATTAAAAATTTATTTCTGGCTTTGTTCATAGTGCGAAGATCGAAATTTAATATTCAGATGATATACTTTTAAAAAAATTAAATTTAAATTTTAAAAATTATAAAAATTAAATTTAAATTTTAAAAATTATAAAAATGTGAACATCAGATATATATTCATAAAAGTTGAGACGCTACCATTATACAATACTTTTTTCAAATTAATGATGTATCATTCCTATAAAGACGCTTAGTGAAAGTCATATATCAGTTCAAAAAATAAAACATACAGTGAAATTAATTAGTATTTATATATGGGACTACTGTGCGGTTCAAATCTTACTGGCTCTTTCAAATTTATGTTAAATGGGCGATCTGAACTATATAGAAGTCTCTATCTAATAGTAATCGCGTTAGAACTGCCTTTTATATTGATACAAAATATTTCACTTGCTTACATATGCATAATATATATGCATTGGATCAAAAGAACTTAGGTTCAGAATATGGTTTAACACGCAAAAATTTATCATTATAAAATTTGTTAATTTACTAAAATATCCTTCAATTATATCGCATAATGTTACACAAGCAAAAACACATCAAAGTTTCAAATCGAATAAAGAACAGAATAAGTATAAATATACTAAACAGGAACATATATGCCCCTAACGTTTAGCTCATGGTTTGAAAAGATGCAAATATACTCTTAACATTTTTAAATGGACTCATTGATGCCCTTATTCTTAACAAGGTTGGGCACATATGACCTTTTTTTGAAAAATGTTATTAGCCTCAATGAGCCCATTGAAAAACATTACGAGTATATTTACACCTTTTCGTACCATGAGGGCATAAAGAATCTTGAGTCAAACGTTATGGGCATATATAATTCTTTTGCCTATTACTTTCTCCGTTCTTTTTTAGTTGTCCATTTAGCCAATATTACACATATCAAGATAGTGCTTCTTTTGTCTTAATTTATAAAGAAAAATACTAATATAGTCCTATTAGTTAATAAATACCTTTTAAATTAAAACATAGAGTCATTTATTAGAAATGGGTAAACTTGAAAGATAAATAGCTAATATTACATGGGATTTCTAAATGGACAACTATTTATAGATAAATAAAATTGGTTAAATAGACAACTAAAAAAGAACGGACGGA
Source organism: Mercurialis annua (assembly GCF_937616625.2). Classification (NCBI taxonomy): domain Eukaryota; kingdom Viridiplantae; phylum Streptophyta; class Magnoliopsida; order Malpighiales; family Euphorbiaceae; genus Mercurialis; species Mercurialis annua. Next base: position 66,059,934 of record NC_065570.1, read on the forward strand.
GTAATTGTTTTGGAGTTATAATAAGTGATTGATATTAAGCTCAACTATAAAGTATCGAAAGACAAAAGACAAAAAATATAATACAAAGTGCTAAAAATAATATGAAAAACAATCTAAACTTTTAAAAATGTCATTTCCCGAAAGAAAAGAAGTCTAATAGTAAAATAAGTCTAATTTTTGTGGGATTTTGTAATTTTAACTAAAACTTTTTAATTGTTGTTATAGTGTCCTGATTTCATCCTTTTGTTGCAATTCTAGCCTCTTTTTTCTAATCAATTTAGTTATTTCAATTCTGTAATTAGCAAAACTCATTTTTCAGATTTTTAAAATTTAACTTCTAATATAGAAAAATTAAAAATAACGTTAAAATCTAACTCTAAATTTTCTAACTTGCCGTTGGTTGAAGCAAAAAAATAAAAAAAACGAGTTTGAAACTAAAGATGACCGAAAATTCAAACAAAACTAGTAGGTATTGTATCGAGGTGAGAGATTGAAAAGATTAAAATTAATTTATAAAATGACTAAACTTACAATGAAATGTTAAAATTAAGATATTATTAAAAAATAAAAAAATTTGGTTAAAATTATAACAACACTCAAAAGTTTGAATTTATCTTACTATTAGTCGATAAAGAAAAAGCGTATAAACGGGGGTTGGTTTAGGTAGTAAACGGCTTGATATCGCTTAAACAAGGTTTCGAGTTCGAGTCTTGTGAATGCAGAAAATTCCGCTGGCAGACTCACCTACCATGCCAATTGTCAGGTGCGCGACGCGGGTCAGATCCGGATTAAAACCGGATGGACAAACAAAGGAAATAAAAAACGTTATCAAAAGATTTATAGTACACCACTGCCCTGCAAAAGCAATTGACAATGCAAAATGTGAGTTCAAAAACTTTAAATTTGGATTCGACATTCATTCAAATCAGTAAATAGTGCCAACATACGTACACATTATTTCAATATATCATATATGCATATAAGGTTTGAGTTATTTTTGAAACGGTTGGCTTTTACGTTTTTAGTTTAGACCTGTCTATGAGTATGATTAATTATAGCGATTTATGGAGTCACAAACATCTTTAAAATCTAAATAGTACATACATACATAAATATATATAATCTAAAAATTGAATCGGAGCTTAAAATGATAAAAGAAAAAAATGGATCTTCCGAGTAAGGTAGCACAATGGCGTACCAAACTCTAAATTTTGGCGAATTCGTATTTATATTAGGAGTGAGCAAAAACCGACCCAGACCACAAAACCGAGCCGAACCGAACCAGAAAATGAAGTGGAGTGGTGTAAATGGTTTTTGTGGAGTGATTTGGTATAGAAAAATGGAAAAAATCGGTTTATGGAGTTGATTTGGTTTTTGCCCTCGGTTAACCGAACCGAACCGAAAAACCGAAGGTAAAACGACGTCGTTTTTTAGTACAGATAAAAATACTACTTATACCCCATTTATAATCCTAACCCTAATTTTCCCTCATTCACTCACTCAGCCGCAACCCTCTCAATTTCTCTCACTTCTCTTCTCTCTCGTTTTCTCTCCACAAACCCTAAAATGCTCTCAATTTTTCATGGATCTCTCAGACTCCAACTTCTCTTCCCTCTCGTTTTCTGTCTGTAAACCCTAATAACTCTACCACTTCCTCTCGTTTCCCATGGCCATGGATCTCTCAGACTCTCACTTCTCTTCTCGTTTACAGTCTGAAGTTTTTTTAATTTCGTTATGTTTAACCTCTATTCCAGCAAAGTAATCATCTTTATTTGTGATTCAAAGAGGTTCAATCGAAGAAACACTAAGGTAAACTGAGTTATTTTTAAACAATTTTTATTCTGTTTTAATTTATTTTTCATATTTCTAACATTTTTTCTTTGTTTTCTCTTTTTTCTTTAACAGATCTAGAATATCTTTACAAAAATACTCGATTGTAAGGTAAACTGCGTTCTCAGTTTTGATTTGTGGTCTTCTGTTCTAGATTTTCCATTTGTTAATTGTTCTCCTCTTGTTTTTCATGATCTATTGGTGGTTAGTTGGAAACGATCTGGTGTGGAAGCTGTAAAACTTCGATTGTAAGGTAAAGTTCTAATTTATGGCTTTTTGACTTCTGCTTTTTGAGTTTTGAGTTTAAGTTCTGATTTATGGTTTTCTGGCGATTCTTGTTTTTCATGAACTGTTGCTGGTTATGTACAAAATGTCTGGTGTGGAACAGTGGAAGCTTTAAAAGTTTGATTGTAAGTAAAAATATGATCAATATTACATTCCGAGTTCTGAGTTTTGAGTTCTGATTTTTTATTTTTGAGTTCTGATTTGTTTATTGTGCTTAGATGGAGGAGCCTGGTGGTGAACCCACTGTTGTCCTTGAGGCAGCAGTTGATGGTCAACCCATGGTTGGCAAGGAAACTGCTCCCTCTGGACAACCTAATCATGTGGAAGTGGAAGCAAATGTGGACCCTGTTGCTGATCATATGGATAATGTGGATGCAAATGTTGAACCTGTTCCTAAAAAAAAGGAAAGAAGGTCAACAGAGATCTGTGGTATGGGAGCATTTTGACACAATTAAGGACAGCAAAGGTATTATTATTCAAGCTAAGTGTCGCTATTGTGCTCGTATATATAATTGCCATGCTAAAAAGAATGGTACATCTACCTTGAGAAGTCATTTGATTAGATGCACTAAGCACCCACACAGTATAGAAACTAGGCAAGCTTTGTTATCTTTTCAACCTGTTCATGTGGAAGCTTTACCTTCATCTGGTCATGATTTGTTTTCTGTTGCTACATGGAAGTTTGACCAAGAAGTAGTAAGGCAAGCTATATCATATATGATCATTGTGGATGAATTGCCTTTTAAGTTTGTTGAAAAACAGGGGTTTAGAAGATTAATGAGCCTTGCTTGTCCTATGTTTAAAATGCCCTCTAGATGGACTGTTAATAGGGATTGTTATAGCATGTTTGTTGAGGAGAAACTAAAACTGAAACAATTCTTTAAAACAAATTCTCAGAGAGTCAGTCTTACTAGTGATTCATGGACCTCTAATCAAAGACTAAACTACATGTGCATTACTGCCCATTTTATTGATAATGACTGGAAGTTGCATAAAAAGATTATAAACTTTGTCCCTTGTTCTAGACATAAGGCTGAGTATTTGTCTAAGTCTTTGGAAAGTTGTTTGCAAGAGTGGGGGGTAAAAAATATTTTCACTGTTACATTTGACAATGCTGAAAATAATACTGCTGCTATGGTGTTTTTTATGAAAAAGATGTTGAGTTGGGGCACTACACCAGTTAGATGCAAGTATGCACATATGAGATGTATTGCACATATTTTAAATCTAATTGTGTCTGATGGTTTGAAAGAATCTGGTCCATCTTTTGAAAAGGTTAGAGGGGTGTTAGATATATAAAGAACTCACCTCTTAGGCTAAGCAAATTCAAGGAATGCAAAGAGTCAGTTGATATTCAGTGTAAAAGTTCTTTATGTCTTGATGTCCCAACTAGATGGAATTCAACATACTTGATGTTAAATACTGCTTGTATGTATCAAAAAGTATTTGAAGAATACGAGGATGTGGAAGCCTCTTTTAAAAAGGATTTGGGTGATAATGTGCCAGATTTACTTGATTGGGAAAATGTTAGAGAATTATATCGCATGTTAGAATGTTTTTACAAAATGACTTTGGGAATTTCTGGTTCTCTCTATGTGACTTCTAATAACCATTTCAATCAAATTTCTGACTTGCGTACCATTTTGCAAGACTGGATTGATTCCAGTGATGAGTCAGTAAGGTCTATGGGGATTAAAATGAAATCAAAATTTGATAAATATTGGGGTGATCCATTAGTAATGAATAAGTTGATATTCTTTGCTAACATATTAGATCCTCGGGATAGAGTTGTATTTATGGAATATACTTTGACTTAAATGTATGGTAATCACCAAGGAAAATATTTGTATACTTGTTTGATGGAGGATATGACTGAACTGTTTAATGACTATGATGTGCTCTATAAGAAAGAACTTGCTATGAGTGGCCATAATAGTGTCTCACTGGAAATTGTTAGCCAATCCTCCCAAGCAAACTCTGTTTTAAAGGAGAGATATCTGCAGCAAATGATGAAGACTGGTGGTGTGAGTGGAAGCAAGAAATCTGAATTGGATTTATACCTTAGTGAGGCAGTAGTTGCAAATGATTTGAAATTTGATATTCTGAAATGGTGGAAGTTTAATTCTGAGAGGTTTCCTGTCCTCTCTAGAATGGCTCGTGATATACTTGCAGTACCAGTTTCTACAGTTGCTTCAGAATCAGCATTTAGCACTGGTGGAAGAGTGCTAGATGATTTCAGATCTTGTCTGACTCCTAAAATTGTGGAGGCCTTAATATGTACTCAGGATTGGCTGAGAGACCCTTCCAAACCTGTTTCTGTTGAAGAGACACTAGAAGAGCTGGAGAAATTTGAAGAAGGTAATTTTTTATACTCTTTTTGTTTATTTCTTTATAATCTTATCAGTACTAGTGTTAACTCTTTAATTTGCTTTTTTTTTTTCCAGGTTTTCAGGACCCAGCCAATGCTATGAATGACTAATAGTTTGTCTTTGTCCTTATTTTATTTACTTGATGCTTACCTTCTTCTTGGCATGCTGGTCTGTTCTTTTGGCCTGGTGGAAGCCTTATGCTGGTTCTGGTTCTATTGTTCCTTTGTCCCTTTGTCCCTCTGATGCTTTATAATTCAATATTGTTGTTGCCTTCCTAATGCTGCCTGTTAATAATGATAGATTAGCCTAGATAAGATAAATGTTGGTTGCCTTATTTGATATGCTGGTTGATCTATGGTTTGACTTGGTGTTTGATTTCTCTGTCTTTTTGCTTACTGGCAATGATGATGCTTCCACAATAATTGAGTTCAAAACTATTGGTTGTAACTGTTGAGGCACTTACTTGTTGCCACCTTTTATGGCCTTTAGGTTTTGCTTGAAATAACTTTAAATCTGAGCCTCTAAGTAAGCATATGACAATGATGAGATCTTGGTTTAAGAATTTGTGATAGACTCATTTTGTTATGCTTCTGTTCTGTTTGTCTTGTGCTAATCTATCATTATTATGTTTGTTGAGGCAATGATGAAGCTTCCACTAATTGAAGTCTACAATGACTTAACCATTAACTGTGTGACATAAGTTTAATGTTGCCTTTTAAATGAGTTGAGTTATTATTTGACTTACAATCTATGAAGTCTGAGCCTCACATTTTAATTTTCTGCTATCCGGGTAGTTTTTGTATGTCTTTAGGTACTTATTACTTTTTTTTTCTATTTTCTAATCTGTTTTGCAGGAGAGGTTAAATATATTTTTGCATAACTGATTTGTGGAGGCTTTTTGGAAAACAGAAGTTGCTTCAAAACAAGGGTTGATGATGCAGCTGTTTTATATCATGATTTTTGAATGATTTACATCGATTTTTCGGATGCCTAAATCAGTTAGAGTAGGATATTTTTTGTATAGCCTATATACAATTTGTAAATTGTTAATATATAGCTGTGATATAGCTATTTAAAGTTTTAAACATTGAACATAGGCTGTAATATTTGGGGGTAAAAAACTTGGGTTATTTGAGTTGTTAAATTTTGGGGTATGTTTTAAATTCAAGTAAAAGTTTTAAATTCAGGTATGTTTTTGTAATTTTATTCTAATTGGTGAACCGACCGACCCAAACCGCAAATAACCGAAATTTCGGTTCACCGAACCGAAATAACCGTTAACCAAAGTAGCAAAGTTTGGTTTATAGGTTTATAGTGGTGGTTTGGTTCGGTTATGGAAGGTTGCACACCGAACCGAACCGAACCGAACCGTGCTCACCCCTAATTTATATACTCATTATGTTTTCATGCAAAATATACATCAAATACGCTTAATTAAGGTTTCAGAAAGTTATAAAACTACTCCATTAAACAACATTAAAATATATTCCCTATGTCTTAATAGAATTGTCCATTTTATCTTTATAACACAGTTTAAGAAAATATAATTATTGTTATGATTTTTATACTTTTATTTTTTATTTTTTTATTATACTTTTATTTAATATAGGATACATTTTTAATTTACTTTATTAGTAGAATTTGAATAGGGATAAAATAGGAAGATTGAATTTTAAAATTAACTAAAGTTTTATTATTTTGCCAGTTTTGATATTTTTCATGCTAGTTTTATGTTACTTAGGACTTCTCCTAGCACATGCAGTCTATTAAATTTAGGTTTTTATTATTTTGCTAATTTTGATATTTTATTTATTTAAATATTTGATTAAGATTTATATTGAAAATTTAATTGAAGTTTCAACTTAGTTCTTAAAAGTTAAAAAAAAAAGAATCTAATTGAGCTTTAAATTTCAGCGTATTAATTCATTCCGTTCCCACAATTGAATAATTTGACTCATAAACCTCCAAATTAATGAGAAAACGATTAGTTTTAAAATTATTTAAATTAAAAGTTTATCTGATAAAAATGTTAATTTTTATTTTAGGCATAGCCTCTTTTTAAAAATGTATATATAGAGGCTTCATATGGTTGATAAAAAAATAAAAATTATATACAAATAAAATGAACAAAAGATCACTCCCTCCCCTCCCTTCGAACTTGCGTTAAATTATCAAAAAAGTTCAAATAGCGAAATCGGATCATTTATACCCTGAACTTGTATAAACCGGGTCAAAAATCCCCCCATTTGCTGGCGTGGCATTTTTATTAGAGAGTGAGATTCATAAAAATAATAATTAACTCTAATAATCACACTTAAATACTAATTATACCCTAATTAATATAAATTAAAACATATTAAATTAGAAATCTTTTTAAACCATTTTCAGTTTTTTTTAAATTTTTTTTAAATTTTTTTTAAATTTTTTCCTTCATTTCTTCAACAGGTTGGTCGAAAAGACCAATCTGTTAAAGAAGAACAGTCCCAACATTGGGTCTGTTAAAGAAAAACAGACCTGGTGGTGAGAACAGATCCACCGTTGAAGAACAGACCCATCTATGGATCTATTCAACGAGGAGCATATCCGCTCCTCGTTTTTTCGAGGAGCAGATTTGCTCCTTGTTTGCTTCTCGCCTGAGGAGCAAATTGCTCCTCGGGCGAGGAGTAGGCGAAGACGAGCACAGCTCCTCCTTTGGGAAGAGGAGCAATCATGCGAGAAGGAGGAGCTCATCCTTCTCGCCAAACCGAAACTAATTTAAAATAATTGAATTTTTTGGAAAATATAAATGGTCATTTTTTTATTAATATTATTTTAATATATAAAATTTTAAAATAAAAATGATTAATTTTTTTTATTATTATGAGTTTATTTAACAATTTTAACTATAGTTAGGACCATTTTGAATTTTTAACCATTAAAAATCAGAGAGTGTGTCTATTTTGAATTTTTAACCATTAAAAATCAGAGAGTGTGTCTGATTTTCGGGTGAGAGTGGAGAGAGAAATTTTTAACCAAATTTACACTAATTTAAAATATAATTTTTTTTTTAATTTTAATTTTTTTTTAATATTTTAACACAAATTCAGGGCCAAAGTAATCTTTTGTCCCAAGTCTGATAATGGTTGATCCGTGTGTTGCTTAACATTCCTAAGCTAGTAGTATTCGAAGCTATGACAACAGTTTCCGATCAGAAAGTGGTATATATATGCACGTGTATGAAAAAGAGGACAGTTGCATGAAAATGCATGCACTCAAGTTTTTGTCAGTAACTGTATGTTTTCAAACTGACAGTTTTCACTGTCCGAAACGATTGAAAGGAGGGTTTGTCTATTTGATCTAACCCACAACTTTGTCTTTTTTCCTCCTTTCCCAATTTCTCTTCTCTCTCTTACACGTTATCTGATAGATGCATATTAATTTGAGTTAATTTTAACTTTTTTTAATCACTTAACATGACCTCTATTATATTTAAATGAATTTTAGGAAAACTAATACATAACAAATGGATTACATGGACATTATTAATAATTTTATTTCTACATATCTCGATAAAAGCTTAATATGTGTTTGTTCATATTTTAGAGGCCTGATGTCTTAAAAAACCATGACCTTTCATCCATTTTCTAATCATACCTTGATGTTGCAAATCAGTTAATTTTAAATTATTTTTTGTTATTTTAATTGTACCCTAAAATATAAAATTGACCTTTTTTATTGGCAAAAATTCTCTAATTTGACCATTTTTGCATTAGATTGACTTTTCTATATTAATTGGCCATTTTTTTAAGATTTTTTTTGAACTTTTGTCAAATAAATAAAGATCAATTTTATGCTTCAGGGTACAATTGAAATAAAAAAAATACAAAATGGGATAAAATTGACAAGTTTTCAACGTCATGGTAGGACTGAAAAGAGGATGAAAGATCGAGATATGCTAAGGCGTTAAGCGTATTTTGAACAAGTTAAATTCAAATTCAATTTTATGATCATCTAATTAAATGATCTTAGCTCAAAAATATAGTTGATCAACTTGTTTATATTCACGAACATTTCGTACATTAGTTTTTTTTTATAATTCGTAAACGAGCTCGTATATGAGTTCGAATAAAAATTCATGAACTGGTATGAAACAAAGTATTTGTAAACTGGCTCGTATATGATATAATTATACATCCGCAAACTAGCTCGTATATGACTGTGTTTTGCGTTTGTTTGCTTAGATGTTGAACGTGGTTGGTTTATTGTCGTTCATTTAGATGCTAAATACTACTAACTCGAACTAAAATTGTTTAGTATCTAACAAACAAATACGAACTTAGCTCGTTTAACATCTGAATGGAAAAAAAATGAACTAAATATAGTGGCTAATCCAGAAATATTCAATGGTGGAGTCCATATATATATATATATATATATTAAAATTTAATATATTTTATATTAAACAATATCAAAAGAATATGTATTTATATTTATTCTCAATAAATTTTTATTTATAAAAGATATTTTATACTTACACCGTTATTCATACTATTCAAATTATACTTTTCAATATATAAGTTATCAATTGTATCATAGATATAAAAGTTTCTTATATCCTGAATCAGATAATTAAGAAACTAATAAATGGTTATATTCGACTATATATATATATATATATATATGAATTTTATTTTTATAATATTTCAACATATTTAACTATCAAAATTAAATAAACATACATTTTTGAAATTTTACAGAAATTAATGTATTAAATATAGAAACAAATGTAATTTTTAACCTTATATTTGTATTTTATATCTAAATGAAAATTGAGATTTTTAATAAATTTTATACTTCAATTGTTTAGAATTTCAACTCAAATTTAATAATTCAATGAGGAATTTACAATTTTAATTTGACATAAAAAATTAAAAAATATGGTTTTTTTTTCTCAGTTAGCAAGAAATGCATTAAATTGTTTAATAGACGGATCATGACTAGTTTGATTAGTAATTTTATTATTTTATAATTTAATTTAACAAAAAACATTATGAAAAATTACTCTCTAAGTAATTTGGATTAAAATTTATAGATATAGAATATATTAATGGGTTTAATAATACACACACACACATATAGATAAATTTTTCCTTCCAAAAAAAGTGGGGTCCACGGACCTGTAGGTAAGGTACATCGGTCATTAATTAAAGAGTAAATTATTTACTGAAGACATAATCGGAGTTTCGATTCCTAGAATGTGTAGACTTTCGTAGGTCTTTTTTTCTGCTGGCCTTGGCCTTTCCCTGTAATCAAAAAAAAAAAGAGTAAATTATTATAAAACCTCTCACATTTGATACAATTATCACTTTTATCTCTCTTATTTGAATACTAAACTATACGACCCTTCACTTTTGCTTCTGTCAACATTTTAGTCCCTCCATTCATTTTTAGTGTTAGTCAATGAAGTCAAAAAACTTATGGATAAATTAACTATCAAAACTGAGGGACGAAATCGTTTGACAAAAATAAAAGTGAGGGGTGAAATTTGTTGGAAAAAAATAAAAGTGAGGTACTATATAGTTTCGTTGACTTCTTTAACTAACATCCAAAATGGACGGAAGAACTAAATCGTTGACAAAAACAAAAGTGAGGGGTTATATAGTTCATTTTCCCAATAAGAGAGATTAAACTGTAAATTATGTCAAACACTACAAGAAAACAGTCATTTAGCGACGGATTTTTCCGTCGCTAAATGACCAAAATCCGTCGCTAAACACGTTTAGCGACGGATTTGCGACGGAAACAGTCCGTCGCAACTTTTTTGGTCGCAACGTTTGATAACGACGGGAAAAAAATTTTGCGACGGATTTTGGTCTCCGTTTTAGCGACGGAATTTTAAATCCGTCGCTAATTAGCGCGACGGATTTAAATCCGTCACTAATTTTTAAAAAATTTAAAAATTTAAAAATTACATCGTAAAATAAATTTTTTATTTAATCAATCACTCATCCGCGCCCTCCGTCACTCACCCATCCGAGTTAAATCACCCACCCGCATCCACCTGTCAATTTTCGCTAACTTCCCAGTAGGTCACCCATCCTTCCATTGCTCCCACTCAAGACTCTTTAACCTTGTAGTTCTCCCGCGCACAACTCCACCTTAACCAGCTCATATTCATGTTATATATTTATGTATATTATACTTAAATGTAACTAAAAACAACAAATATTTGTTTCCATAATTTAAACCTGCATTCTAAGATAATTTTATTAAAATATTTATATACTTTAAATAAATAAATAATATATAATTATTATTTCATAAATAATATTTAATTATTATTTTATAAATAAAAATGTTATATTAAAATAATATAAATTTAATTAAAATATTAATAATTATTTTTTATTAAATACTATCTTAAATAATATTAGATGCCTTTTAATTTTTTTTTGACATTGAAAATTAGCGACGGATTTAAAATCCGTCACTAAATTCCGTCGCAAAAGGCATAATTTAGCGACGGATTTTAAAATCCGTCGCTAATTGCGGAAAATAAAAGACGGGAGTATTCCCGCCAGTAATTAGCGACGGATTTTAAAATCCGTCGCTAAATTTTATCAAAACAATTGGCGGGACTACTCCCGCCAACATTAGCGACGGAAAATCCGTCGCTAAAGTTGGCGGGATCATTCCCGCCAATTTAATGTGGTGTTTAGCGACGGATTTTAGATCCGTCGCTAAATCCGTCGCTAATCAAAAAAATAGCGACGGATTTTAGATCCGTCACTAAAATCCGTCGCTAAAACGCTGTTTTCTAGTAGTGAAATGTGAGGAGTGTTATAATAATTTGCTCTTAACTAAATATGAATATTATAAAATTTAAACTGATCAAACATAAAATATTGGGGCAAAGCTCAAATAAACACGAATCGAACACAAACTCTTCATTCATATAATAAAGTAAACATAAACATTTTAAAATCATCTTGACTTGAAGCGCTACATATTATTCTTTCTACACAATCATTGATGGAGGAAACAAATTTACTAAGGAGGGACGATTTTTATAAACAGATTTTTTTAAGCATCATTTAACTACCAATGAATTTTAATTTAAATGATAAAAGTGTCGAGCAACAAACCGCTACATCAAGCGTTTAATTTCTTGCATAAATATTTTCCCTCTCCAACTATAAAAAAATGAATCTTGGGTTCGATTTCCCCCACAAGCGCTCCCCCTCCTTAATTATCAAAAAAAAAACTATAAAAAAAACCACTTAGTAATTTTTTCAAACAATCTTAGGCGTTTTCTCGGATCTTTTTTATAAACATCATAAAATTCCTTAAAACTGAAACAAAAAATTATCAGTTGCATCAATTTTGGGTGAAAGCAAATTAATGATTGTAACTTTTTTATTTGAATAGAATGATACAGATTGAAATTTGAAAAATGGCAAAGCAATGAAGTAAGAGTTTATTTTAACAATTTAATTTTTTTATATCCAGATTATATTTATTTAATTTATTATTTAAGATCAATTTTTTAATATTTAAAAAGAGTTAATTTCATAAAATAACAAATGTTTGCGGGTTTTGTCAGTTATAACCAAACCTTTAAAATTCGGGAGGAATCTTGCGCTTAAAGTATTAAAGATATCAAAATGGAATTTCAGTTTTTTCCCCTCATTATAACTCATTTTTACACCGATTTCTTTATAAAATTTTCATAAAATTCACTATATTGAACTTATAAAATTTACTAATACAAAAATAACATTGAAAATAATCTACTCTAAACAAAACATTCTAGTTATAAACTTCAAATAAAGATCATTTTATACTAAAAATCATGCATCACTTTCAGATATCTTCAAGATTATAAAAATATTATTACTATCTTCTCAGAGTGCAAAAAAAAAAAAGAACACATCTTTAAATGAAAATGGATATTTAAATCTAAAAAGAATATTTCAAAATTGTACAGTTTTTTTAGTATGAATTAAAATTGCACAGTTATTAAAACAAAATTGAACTTCTTTTTAAGAATAACACAAATAAATAAATAAACATTAATTTTATTAAAATTTAAATTAATTTATTTTATTTTTATGATAAAATTCATACGGAGGCCCCTGTACTATACAACATTTGTTCAGGAAATCCCTACACTAAATTTGTTCACGTTCGGAGCACTCTACTTGACAAAATCCAATTTTTACACCCTTCCGGGGATGAAAAATGGAAAGTGCGTCACACTCTCCGTTAGTGAAAGTTGAGAGAAAAAGAGTGACATGATATTTATTTATTTTTAATAATTAATGACATGGCAATTGTTTTTTTATATTAATAGTGACATGGCAATTTTAAGTCAAAACACATACTGACTGTTTTTTTTTTCTTTCATTTTTTTCTTTCACGTGAACCTTTCTTCACCAAACACCGACCATCCTTTCTAAACACACATCATGTTTCTTTTTCTGTTTGCTCTTCGAAATTTCTATCTAATATCTAAAATGAAATCCTATTGTCAGCCTCCGGTCTATATATACCAACCTCTGTCCGGCCATGCCACCTCCTCCGATCTACCACCACGACAACCACCTCTACAAATAGAAACCCACCCAAAAATATGTAATTAATGTAGATATCCACAGTGTTAAAACTGAGATTATACGTGCTTGGTTGGTTTTGATTACTGAAAATTAATTTGCATTTCGCTTCAAGAACATACAATTTTTTTTAGAAAATAAAGAACAGAAAAAGAAAAAATTATGTTACTTTATGGAAACTCAGATAAGGTTAGGGCATAAGAAGCCTAAATCAGATACGATTGTTGTAGATTAAAGCCATGTTGAATTCTAAAAGATTGATTTTTCTTTTTTGACATTGATCAAATAGTTAAAATAAAAAAAATTAAGAAGAGCTATGGTCAACAATTGAATTAAAAGTAAACTGAGAACTTTAAAAAAAATGAAAAAAATTTCTCTTTAAAATCCTCTCTTTTCTCTAAAAATACAAAACTAAATTATTGTCTTGAGAAAATGGTTTGTGCTTTTTGGCCGGAAAACCACCTCCTCCACTTTTTTTTTTTCCTTTTTTACTCAATAAAATCTATTTAGTTGCTTTATTATAAATCTCCTATTTTTGAAGCTTTTATATTTTAGAGATTTGAAGAAAAAAAATTAATGATGGTGGCTTTTTTTGGGATGGAAAACACCTCCTGATTTTAATTAGTGGGTCTCTTCAAAAATTTAAAATCAATAGTTTTTCTTCCTCTTAAGTCGGTTATAAGGATCTAATTAACCCAATTAAGGTTTTTGGGGTCCTTTATTGATTTACGATCCTCAACTTGAAAAATAGAAGAAGTATAAGTATTTTAGTTGGTCTATCTTTAGATATTTGAAGAAACTAATTTATTTTAGAGGAGGTGGATTTTTCACGGATTTGAAAATCACCCCTACAAAAATCTAGAGTTGGAATCTTATAAGGCTTGAAATTTGTTTTTCTTCAAAAATCTAGAGTTTGTTATTAGAGCTATCTTTTGGATTCAAGAAGGGATTTGAAAAGCACGAAATTTTAAAGATTGAGACCCTGTTTAATTGTGGAAAATACTGCTTATTTTCTAGAAAATTATTTCAAAAAAAACGGAAAAACAAAATCTGGTGTTTAGTTGTATTATTTTTTAATTTAAAAAATTGGAAAATAATTTTCATAATTTTTTATATTATAACTAATGGTTGGAATATAACAAAAGATGTTTTTTTACTTTTCCTTTATTAAAAGTAACTTTTAGAAAACACGATTTTCTAATTGATATTTTTATCTAACAAGTTCAAAAAACATTAAAGAAATTTAATTCAAGAATTTCACAACAAAAATGACTATTAATTCAGTAGAATAATTTATAGAATTTTTTAATCATTAATAAACACTAGCATGTAGAAATGACCCCATTTTATAACTCTACAATTCACAGTTCGAAAAGCAATTGAATTGGCCATAAACCGACTCTTAAATTGTTCCGGACCGTTTTAAAACCGGCAAATACCGGCTGCACCCGATTCAAAAATTAATAAAAAATACATTAAAAAAATTTAATATAATCAATTAATTAATTAATTTAACAGTGAATTATATAAACATATTTAGTACATAATTTAAAATGTATATTATTTTAAATATACCAACCGACATTTTTGGTTCCAAAAAAATATTGAACTGGCCTAAAATATCTCAGTGCATTTTTGATCCGATTTTTAAACATAATCAATGATTCAACCATTTTATTTTCGAATTAAGTCATACACATTCATCGTAATATAAAAAAAGTTACTTAGCAAGTATTTATTTTAAATTAAATATTAAAGCATTAAAACTCAAATTTTATTTTTTAAAATATTTTATGAGGTCATACAACGTCAATGAAAAATTAAAATATGAAAATCTCGTTAAAAAAAAGTAGTATGTTGTTTAATTTTGAAAAATAAAAAATAGAAAGCAATAAAAAAAATAGATAAGCAAACAAAATTTTGATTTTCTAGCTTTTTATTTGAAAATAAAAAATAGAAAAATAGAAAAAATGAGAAGAAAAATGGAAACAGAAAATATAAAATATTTTCTACAACTAAACAGGACCCGAATGTTTTCACATACTAATCAAACAGGATTATAGTTAAGACCACGTACTCACGGAACTATGTTCATCATTGAGAGTCTAATTGACTACCTTTCGCGGAATTTCGGCTTGATTATTTCCAATTCGATTAACATTCTTGCTTATATCTTCATATTTATATTATTTTATTTAATAAATAAAAATTCGGATAGTTTTAATGTTCATAAGGCTGGTTGTATGATGACTTTCTTATTCGCTTAATACATATTTTGACCTCTGAACTTGTACCCTTTTACCCATCTAACCCCTAAACTTAACGTCTCACCTATCGAACCTATAAACTTGTCAAATAATCCGATTTGACCCCTGAACTTGATAAATATGCAAAAGGGTACAATAAGTTTGGAGGTTAGATGGGTAAAAGGGTACAAATTCAGGGGTCAAACTATGTATTAAGCCCTTTCTTATTTGTATTTTAATCTCATAAATGAATGAATAAATCTTCTTTGAAAAAAAAAATTGAATTAAGGAAATTTCTTACACTACACTATTTTCTTTTTTATTTACAATTTTATATTTTTTTTGTCTTTACTTTTTTAATCTTTTTATTACGAAAAATATCTTTTTGTTTTTTTAAATTTTACAAATACCTTTTTTTTCACTTTTTAATGATTTATTCTCTATTTTTATAGATTTTTTTTGTTTTTTTGTTATTATTTTATCGTATTTTTCAGTGTAGTTGTGGCATATCATAGTGTATTATAGTGTTATTGAAATGTAACTATGGTGTTTTTATAGTGTAAAAATAGTGTATATATAGTATATTTGTGGTGTTTTTGGAGTGTTTTTTTATGATATATATATCATAAAAACACTGCAAATACACCATAAAAACTGTAAATGCACCACATATATGCTAAAAAACGGCAGAAATAAAAAAAACACTAGAAATACACTATAAATACATCAAAAATACACTATAACGTAAATATATTATAGAAACACTGCAAATACACCATAAATCAATTCATTCTATACAAAATCAGTACCATTAAAATAAATAAACAAATTTATGAACAAGAGAAAGACAACATAATTATATGAATAATATAATTATTTTATAAACAAAAAAAATCATAGATCGACAATAATTTATTTACAAAATGTTTAAATCAACACAAAAACCTAAAAATTACAAAAGATCTAAAAGCGATGTCGAAAAATTCATAGCGCGAACGGAAGAGATGAACGGAAAAACGCGAATTGAAGAGACGAACGCAAAAGCGACTGGAAGAAACGAGAAATTCATCGGAAGTAGACGAATGGAAGCGCGAACGAAAAAACGAATGGAAGAGACGAACGAAATGCAGCCGAAATAGACAAATGAAAAATCAAACGGAAAAAAAGAAAAAAAAGGAGAAAATTATAAGAAAAAGAGAGAAAAATGAGTGTGCTATTAAAATATTCTAAAATGAGATAAGACTGATATAAATAGTAGGTATTTTTGTAAATTTGTTTGTGATTAGTGTAGAGTATGATATTATAAAAAAAATGGATAAATTTATTGTAAATATGTTTCAAAATAGAAAAATTATTGTACGCAACTGTTGTGTCATGTCACCCGTGCAGCAAATTAATGATGCGTTAGCCATGTGAAAAGTTAATGATAAAAAAGTTAAATAATAATTTTAAAAAAATCTATCGCAAATGCTCATTAGCTTGTCGTAAATATGACATGACACAGCCAATATATGAAATAAACACTCTTCAAAATGAGATATTTTAAAAATATTTTGTTTTTCAAATAACATTATTAAATAATCATTTACCAACGGTTAAATTTTCTCTCTAGTCTCGTCCATAATAAAAAGAAAAAAAAATATTTAGTGTTTGTTTAGAACCGACTACATGTAGTTTACAAATTTAATTTGAAACTGAAAATTCACAATCTATATAAATAATCTTATTTTAAACCAAATACTATTTTTTACCTACCGCGAAAGCTCAAACACTCTTCTCCTCCGAAACGGCTGCCACCACCACAACCGTTACTACCAGTGGCGGATCCAGGAATTCTTTTCAGCCCCGGCTAAACGATACAGCTAATAACTATAAAATATCATTTTTGCATAAAATTGATGTTCATAAAAAATAATAGTAAATAGTACAATATCCTTCTAAACTAATTTTTGATTAGCTTTTGTTCATAAAAAAATTGATTAGTTTCTGTTACGACATTTTTTGAAATATTTATAAAAAGTATACGAAAATCAAAATTCATCAATCAATATAAAAAAATTAATTATAGAAAGATAAATTTACTTATTTTTTGTAGTCTAACCAATTATTTCACTTTTCAATGATTAAATCAATTTAAATTATCTAAAATTATACTTTAATAAAATTATTATATAAATGAAATAAATGAAATAAATTTATATAAAAAATACACAACAAAGTAAAAGTAAACCTATTCAAAATTGAAAGTAGATTGATTTTTTAAAAAATCAGAATATTATTAGAATTGTTAATTCTTGATGGCATATGTTAAAGATATTTAATTTAGGTTAAAGAATTAAAAAAATAGATTAAATATTTGGAATTGGGTTATGAAATAAAAAAAGGGAGAATTTAATAGAGATTTTATAATTGTTGGGTTAGATTAAGAATTGTTGGGTTGGTTTGAAATTGAAAATTAATTGGGAAATTTAGGTATTTACTCCAAAAATGAATATATTTGTACTTTATACCTCAACACGAAAAAGTTACAAAAAATACCTCATGTTTTTTCCAGATTTATGCTTTCACTCTGGGTATAAAAATATTTATGATTTTACTCCGTTATCATCTGGTTATCATAAACATTTATATAATTTATTTTTTTCGTAGGTTATCATACAATTATCATAATCTTATCATACTTCATTATCATTTAATTATCATACTGCAGTGTTACGATAACGACATGATAATGTAGTGATATTGACATGATAATCAGACATTATTTTATCATAACATAATCATAGATATTATCATAATATTATCATATATGTACCATAGATATTATCATCTCGGTATCTTATGATAACAATATGATAATCAAACATTATTTTCTCCAGAAAATTATTTTTTTCTTGCAGTGTCATGATAACAACATGATAATATAGTGATACTCATATGATAATCAGACGTTGTCTTAAAAAAAATCATTTTTTTCTGCAGTGTTATGATAATATTATGATAATGCAGTGATACTCATATGATAATCAGATGCTGTTTTTGTGCAGAAAAATCGTTTTTTGTGCAGAAAATCATTTTTTCATCACAAAATCGTTTTTCATGCAGATTTTGAAATCTAAAATTGAGAAAATCAAAGAGTAATTTATTTAGATATAAAAATTAATATAAATCGTATTAATCACCACAAATTTAAGAAAAATTAAAATCAAATATGAAAAGAACGGCGGAGCGAAGGCTGAGTGATGGCGGAGCGACGGTTGAGTGATGGCGGAGCGACGACGACCGATGAAGTAACAGTGAAGAAGAACAGAAGAAATAAAGAAGAAGAAAAAAAGAAGAAGAAGAAGAAAAGGAATGGCGAAGAAAACAGAGAAGAAGAGAAGAAGGAGAAGAAGAAGAAGAGGAGAGAGGAGAGAGAGAAAAAAGAAAATAATGACAGTTGTTATTAGTTGTCACTTGAGAGTAAAAAAATTATAACTGGAGTAAAATAATAATAAAATTTAGGTATAATTATAATATAAATATTTGTTAGAGTAAAAAAATAAAAACAATAAAAATGTGAGGTATTTTTTTTAATTTTTTTTTATTGAGGTAGGAAATTAAATTATTTTTAAAAATGGAGTATTTATCCTAATTTTTCTAATATGTAAATGTTAGATGGTGACTCTATTTCTTGGGTTTTGGTTTGAGAGATTTATATATTTACCTAAAAAAAGAAAATAATTTGAATTTATACCTCAGTAAGGAAAAGTCAACAAAAATACTCCATGATTTGGCCATCTTAAGGTTTTTACTCTTCAAGTCTAATTTTTTAGAATCTTACTCTATTTATATAATAGACTCTCTCTCACGCACAACTGTGCATCTTTCTCTCTCTCCGTGTGAAACCTAACCACAAGTTTATTCTCTCTCTTTCTTTCTTTCTGTCTCCGCGTGTCAAACCTGACCACAAATTCACTAAACTTACCTTTTCATGACCACAAATAAACTTACCTTTTCATTCAATTCTTTTTTCCTTCTTCTTTGAATGAAACACAGATTACAAAAATTTAAAATTTATAATACTTTTGACATTTCTTTTTATTTGTTTAAATATAAACTTCTTTCGTTTTTATAAATAAATTTTTAAATTAAAAAAATTAATTTTTTATGAATTTTAAATTATGTGCTACTATTTATTTAATATTTTAGTCTATCGATGATAAATTTAAAAATTTATTTAAACTGGATAAAATTATTAATATTTTTCTAAAAGACATACTAATTATATATTATGATAATAATAAATTATTATTATTTTTTAAATTATCCTATCGTAAATATTATCTTAAGATTATCATAATATTATTATAGCCTTATCGTAATATTATCATAGCATTAGCATATATTTTTTTATTATTTTTGCAATTTATTTTATGTAATTTATGCTAAATTACATAATTTTTTCATAATAACATCATAACTTCACCATAATATTATTATAAATTCATTACGCAAAATTATTTTTCGTACTTTATCATAACCTTATCATATTTTTATTATTATAATATTATCATAGTTTTATTATAGTATTATCATAGTCTTATCATAATATTATCATAGGCTTATCATAGTATTATCATAGGCTTAAAATTATTATGATTTTATTCTGTTATTATAAAGTTATCATAACATTATCATACTATTATCATGAAATCCTTTTGTAAAAAATTTACGTATATTATCATAATCTTATCATACTTCATTATCATCTAATTATCATAATGTTATCATAGTGTAGTATTATGATAACGACATGATAATATAGGGATACCGACATGATAATTTTATCATATACATTATCATATAGTTATCATAACATTATCATATAGGTACCATAAAAACATTATCATCTCGATATCATATGACAATATTATGATAACGACATGATAATATTATGATATTGATATGATAAAGATTATTTTTTACATAATATTTTTTTGCAGTGTTATGATAACGATATAATAATGTAATGATAACGACTGATAATCAAACATTATTTTATTATAACATTATCATTTTATATCCTAATGCGTGAGTATATCATAACCATACTCAATATAATAATAATAGTTTTTTAATTGAGTGCAAATATGGTGGGAAAAGAACTTACTTTAACAGAGAACTGGAAAAAACAAGCTTTCAAATATAGCTTCATCTTCCCCATACACGATTCCTGCAATTTTTTTATGGCCATTCATTTATCCCTTCAGTTTCTCTGTTTAACATTTATGCTTATTTATACTAATTCACTTCATTTAATTCAATTATTCTCTGTTTAATTTCAATTAAACACTATTAACAGTTCAAATAAACTAATGTTCACTCAAAAATTAAAACAAACGATTACAATCGAAGAACAATTAGTCTCATTAAATTGAGTTTCTGGAAACAAGATCATCCGGTTGTTTAACAATAATACAACTCCCAGTTATTGTCAAAAAAACAGTTAAACCGTTTCTTTTTCTAGTCATCAACACAAAACGCCGACGAATACTCATCATCGTCAATATTGGCACCGACATCTTCATCGGCACCGGCGTTGGCATCGCCATCACCATCTTTTTTTTGATTGATTTCCGTTTCGACTCATCAATTTCTAAATCCAACTGCTGAATCCATTTTTCTCTGATATTTTTCCTCGTTTTTATACTCTCTAAACGCACTCTCAAATACTCGTCGAAGAAACAAGCGTTGTTTGTTCTCGCAACACGACGTCATTCCGATCTGTTTCTTGTCGCTGCGGATACCGGCGATACATATACTCCGTCGCCTGCTTCAGAGAGGTTTTTTTAAGTCAAAAGACGTCGTAGTTTTGGAGTAAGCAGCGGTAACAACAGTATTATTCAGTACCTGAGAGAGATTTGTTAAATCAAAAGAAGACGAAGAAGAACCTTCACCATAATTTTGCTGTGTATTACTAAATTAATTTTGATTGAGGTTACTGTTGAAAGTGAGTAAAAAAAATAGAGTCAAAGTAAAAAAATAATAAGAAATAGGTATTATAATAATTAAAAAATGTGTTAGAGTATAAAAATAATAATATTAAAAGAGTGAGGTATTTTCTCTATTATTTTTTTGTTGAGGTAGAAAATCATATTATTTTTAGAAATAGAGTAGTTTTCCTAATTTTCTCAAATTAATTCTCTCTTTAAATGTGGTGTTGGAGGAAAATAACTGATGCAAAGGAACAAACGAGTCTAAGACCAGTTTATTACAAGGCCATTGAGGCCCTTTTCTAATTATTTTTAAGTTATTTGGCCCTTCATAATTGAAAAAAATAAAAGAAACGATGTCGTTCCTTTTAAAGTTTCTTCCTTCTGGTAAACCAGAGAATCTGAAACTTCAACATGCCATGCCTTCGTCGCTCCAAATCTCCGACCTGTAATTTTTCTTCGGCAGCCCGGGCTCTAGCCTACCCTAACCTTAACGTAGATCGGCCCCTGGTTACTACAGATTACGCCACCATCACCACCGCTGTATGCAATGGCTGACGTCGAAATTAAAACTTTAGTATCAATTCTTGCGATTGAGCGTTTCTATTAGTTGGAAGAATCTGCAGCTCTCAATGAGTCTATCTCCGTTCAAGCAAGACATCGACGAGCTTCTTAATGAGTTCGGTGAGGTAACTATTTTCTACTTAATCCTTTCATTTTTTTTAATTCTATTTTTAGCTGTTTTTGATTGTTTTATTATTTGACTAATAGCTGTGAATTTTGCGTGTAGAATGAGTTAACAAAATTTGCTGAAATGAAGAAAGTTTGGTTTTCTAGAAGGTTCAGTTACATATTTGATGCTATGCCTTCTAGCAAATTGTCCTTGTTTATGCAATCTCTTTATGCTCATTCAATTGGTAACCTAATTTATTCAATTTATGCTTTTAATTTAATCAGAAGTTATAAGTTTATGTTCTGCGATTTACGAACTTGTTTTGATGATACACAGGTTACATGGTGAGCAGTAATGCTCCTTTGTCTCGAAGATTAGGCGGCTTGTATTGCCTTTACTGCTTACATGAAACTCAACCATTCAAGCCTCCTTTAAGAATCTATATATCTCTTGGTATGTTCCTCAGGCTACTGCATCGAACTTTTTAATTGACAACTCGACAGCATAATGTGTATCTTAGTAGTTTGTAATTAAAGCTTAATTGAGTTTAGTTGGAACATTGCTCCACTGTTGTCTCATTTTATGAAGTCCTTAATTCTTTTTAATAATTGATTGCCGTGAACTATTTTACTTGAGATGTGTTGCGTGGATTGTTTTCAGACCATCATCAGCGGAAGTGGCCAAGGTTTCTTTGTAATAGTTGAAATGTGTGTATGAACTATGATTGATTTTCTTTTCATTGATTAATTTTAGGTCCTTCAACAATCTGAACATGCTTAAGGATTTTCTTCTATCTGAAGCTATGAATTGGGTGGTACACAATTGAATTTGTTTTTTCCTTTATAAATTTTGGAGATTTTCTAAAAAAGGTCATTGACTCCAGTGACATAGTTTGCTAAAATGCGCTTTTATTTGTTTTACTCCCTCTCTTTCTTGGAATCTCATTCCATGCATAACCTCGCAGGAGAGCTAAATAAACTTACGCAGCTTGTGATTGATGCAAAAGCTCAGGGTATAAAAGATGTTATCAGTTTGGTCAGTAGAATGCTAGAAAATAACATGTTTCTTTTTGGCGCTGTGGACATAAATGAAGGCTCTACTACCCAATTAGTGGACGAACTCACGCAGCTGCAAAATGATCGCGTCCAGCATGCATATAAAAAGTAATCTTCTAACCTAATTTTCTCCTCTAGCTTGAGCATATCATAATTTCATGTAACCTCTGCATCTTTTATTTGCTTATTGCTTTCTTCTTGCAGATTAATTCCCGAGACTCGCCTTAAACAGTTCCTCCACATGGACTTGGTAAGTGATTTGACCACAACCAATATGTTTATACTTTATAGAGAAAATTGGCAAATGCATAGTCCAAATATGGGAACTTGATAGTGTGTGATGATACATGTAATCAAGATTCTACTCTATTTTTTTTCCCCTGAGCTTATTTAGACGTCTCACTCATTTAGTCCAGCAAGTATTCATTCCAATTCCAATTAAACTTAGATGTCTCACTTATATTAGTCTTACGCGGTGCATGCAGTTTTTCTCCTTCAATGTTATAGTTAATTTACTAACTGGTTATATAAGTAGTCATATAACTGAATACTGAAAGCAACAGTGAAGATATTTTAATCTAGTTTCTATAGGCCAATATACCGGGAGGAAGACTTTGAAATGATCTTTAAATAATTAGGCGCCAATGATATATATAAAAAAAATCAGTGATAAGTTTTTCTTTTTTCTCTTTGAATAAGCTTGTGGATTAAGCAGCGTTTCATTTAATTTTTTATTGCCTCATTTACAGGGTAACAAATTTGATCTTCATACAATGAAAAAAATGTCAGCAGAGTATGCAAAGGCCAAGAAGCAAGCCATCCAAGGTAACTTTTCCCAGTTAACTCCCAAGTAGCAGCGGTTTTTACTGCGATTAAGCATCATTTTCGTCAAATTATTTTGTATTTGTCTGAGCAAACCAATATCAGTGCTGCTCAGGAGAGTTACTTATTATTGCTAGTGCTTATATCCAAATTTAAATTTACCTAGGAAAATAGTTTGACAAGCTTTCAGCTGTGTAATTTTACTATAAGCCAAATTTTGAAGGAGGTTTTGGAGTTGTTTAATTCTGAGCTGGTTTGGAATTTTCCGATTTCACTTGTTGCATCCTGAGCTGCTTTAAGTTTCTTCATTTTTTTTTTGGGTCATTTCTGCAATTTGTTTCAGTTAGGAATTTTCTTTTTTGAAATCTCAAGATTTAAACCTGAAAAGTTTATCTTTAATTATTTTGTCGACATTATTTTGTAGCCACCTGAACTTCAAGTAGTTGAGTTCTCATCATAACTTGCGCTCATCGTTCTGTTTGTCAAAGTAGTTTTAAGCTTTCTCTATTATGTTCTTATTTATCAATTCATTTCTTCTTAATTTTTTTTAAAGAGGCGGGTAAGGTGGTGAACGTAGAGGACATACAGCACATATCAGATGATAAGGAATTTATTGGAGATGTAATGGATAACATCGGAGGGAACTGGAATGTACAGAAAGAAATGTTCTACCAGCAGACAGGATTGTATCAGCATCCAGCTCAAGAACAAGAACAGCAGCATCAAAACCATAAAGAGGAAAATGAGGACGGCGATAATGATGATTTTAGTCGTCAATTAGAATTGCAACTATATGAAGAAGAGCCACAAGGATAGAGACAAGAGAATTAGGGATGTATCAGTGGAACTGAAAATGCAACATTTTCAAGGAATCAAGGGAATTGGGAAAATGTTTTATACTTCAAACCCACTTTATGAATTCCCATATTAACTTTGTGAACTTTGAATAGATTTATATATTATTGTAGAATGATCTCATCTGCATGTAATTGAACGTGAAATTTATATTTCTTAAACTAGTTTATCATGTGATGTCTTTTAGCTCTAATGTTAGGGGTTGTGTGATTGCAAATAGCAACAATGGTGCAAGAGCAACACTTGAAGTTGCAGGTTGGTTTTAGGCCTCAAAAACTACAAGTCTAGATATAACTTTATTGGATCTTCCCCTTAAAATAGCAGATAACATTACAGGCAAAGCAATCCAAAGGGAGGAAAAAACTACAATTCTCCCAAACTAATACCCAACTCCAGCTTTTTCAGTCTAACCTAACAAATGTTATTATCTATACATCAACCTCAACAACATGAAGTTTACCTTCCTCAGGCAAGTTATCCAAGCTAAACGTAACCATACCAGAAGAAGAATCATACTCGAAATCAACATCATTGTGATCGACAATGCACTTCATTGGCTTAGTCGATGAGTAAGCACCAAATTTGCCACACCCTCTAACCTCCATATATACTTTCCCAACTAATTCATTACTCAAATTATCCACTCTCTCATTGCACACTACGCTTGTTTCACCCTTGTAACCCTCGTCTATCTCCGACAATTGCGCACCTTCTTTCACTTCATACTTAAGCCCTTCGATGGCACCACCAGCATTATACATGGCAATGAGCCCCAAGGGTGCAAAGCTGAACCCAGGTGCTAACACCTTAATGGGTGTTACTGTGAATATGTCATGCTCAAGGACTTTGAGGGACACTGGTAGGGATGCATTGTAAGGGAGAGTAATAAGCTCAGTAGTCCGATGACAGTAAACAGCGGAGTCGCCATTCCAGTTAGATTCGGTAGTTGCTTCAGCAATGAGATCGACATCGCAACCCTTGATGGCACCTGTTAATGCCTCAGATTTTATTTCGTGGAATGTGTTCTTTCTTTCAACATTGTTCCAAGCTGCTCCTTGACAATTGTAAACTCCTAAGACGCCTGTGTATTTGTTCATATTCCATATCTTCAACAAGCTGCCAATCAAACACAAATTTCTGGTAAGGAAATATACAGAACGTAAAACTTTCTATGCTAATATCCTATATTGCACGGAAAATTTTCGAGTCCTACAGTTCAATGTTTTGTTTTTGTTTCTGTAACACTTTTGAAACTCTAAAATTCTAATATAAAATATATTGTTCAGCCATTTTTTGTTTCATATTTTTCATTTCGGCGTTTCTGTTTGCGTGGTATATAACACCCTTCAAGAAAGAGTTATCTACTTGGCTAATTGCTCTTACCTATCACCGTCGCGAGTTGGATCAGAGAACAAACAGTCACGGGTTGGGCGGCCAGGCAAACGGGTACGAAGCACAGACCCATCAGGCAAAACAAGCTTCTTCAGCACATTAAAATCATGCTTCCCAGGCTCATCACTGGTCATAAAAGCATTCATCAGATTCACTGATCTAACACACGAATAACATCAAGATTGCACTATAGTATATGACATCCATATGTACCTGACATAGATCGGACCACCGCTAATAGCTCTAGCTGAAGCATGATATTCAGCCGCAGGATGGAGTGAATGGAACATGTCCCAATCTGCTTGCATAAATTCTCCTAGAAACACACTATTGTATGCCACAGCTGCTATATGGATTGTGTGCGACACGGGGTCCTTTGGGAAGAAATCATCCGATGCTCTCACTACAGCCGTCTGTTTCGAACTGTGCCATACGGCCGCAAAACATTAAATCAAAGCCGGCATTAATTTTTTTCAAAATATGAGAAACGTAAAATGATTTGTTAGCAAATTAAGTAAAAAAAAATTACCAGTATAATGCATCAGTATTATGACTCATGCAAGCAATGCACCCATTATCAGGGAAATTCCTAGCAACAGAAGAATCAAGAGCTTCATGATATTGCTTAGTCAATTCTACCCTTCCTCCTAAGCCACCGCCCAAAGTTTCCAATATACACTGCACGTCCACCTTAACTCCATCTATACCCGCAGACGCTAGATAACTATGCAACTCATTATAGAATTTATAAACTTTTCTAGGATTCATCAAACCTAATCCCTGCACAGCCAGCGGATCACTTTTCCATGTTGGTTCATTCTTCATCACCCCTTTTGACACCGTCGGATATTTCATCAACGAACCATATTCCTTCATCCCCTTAACCCCTGGATGGACCCCACCCCAGTATCCTGTGATTGCATGCCATACGTATACGTATTTTAACCCGTATTTATCTTTTGCTATGTTTACTATGTTCTTTATCCCCACCGTTGGATCGTCTTTCTTCTGAAACTTTTCGTTTTCTTTTATTACAGTCAGCCTAAGCAACGGCTGCGATTTGCTTTCGTCTTTTGGTGAATCTCCACCGACTGATTGCCATCCATCATCGATGATCACAAATCTTGGAGGAGTCCCACCGTCGGATAAACTCTTTAACCCAGATTCTACACCTTCTTGTGTTACTTCTTGGTAAAAAGCATCCCAGGTGCACCATCCAAAATAATTAACTATTGCAGGCAATTGTTTCTCATGCCGTTGACGGAACGTCTTCGAGTGCAACTTAACAGCTCTAACAGCTTCTGTTATAGTACTAAACGGATCAGTACCGGCGTGAATAAAAAGAGAGTGACTAAACGACGACGCTTTAGTATCCACGTCACCACTCTCCAAACAGAGCTCAAGCTCATCGTCAATATTTCCCTGCAAACAAGCTCTAAATGAACCTTCAATCAGAGGTAGGAAAACCGTATAGATAATCTGATTCTCTTCATTTCCACCGTCTGATTCAAGATGGGACCCATTCTTAGTCTCCACCATTAAAAACTGAGTTTCTAACGGAATATCCTTGCCGTGATCTCCCATTTTTTGCGCCATCCAAAATAGTTTGAACCGGAAACATGCCATGAACCGGACGTCTCGTAAAGTACCTAACGGTACTACGTGACGGCTGTTTTCTTGTTCAAATACAGCTCCGAGAAACACTCCGTCCACCGGCCCTGATGTTGCTATTATATTGTCCGGTAGTCCGGTCAAGATCGTCCGATCTTTCACGATTAGTTTCCGATCAGAAATCCAAACCGTCGGCTTAATCGTCATTGTCTCCGGCTGTTCTTCTTTGTCTTCCTTTTTCAGAGGTGATTCCACGTTGGTTTTCTGCAATGCTAAATAACTTGTAATAACAGAACACTAAAACTCAGCTATCAATTTAACTCTGATTCGCAAACTAAAATTAGAATAAGTACCTTAAATGAGAGCAATGAAATAGATCGATTCGATGAAGACCTGCAAGCTGCAAAACAAAAATGAAAACAATCAGCAGCTTTTTTAAATTTTCTTGACAGCCAAACAGAAAAAATCAAGTTTGAAAAAATTAAAATACCAGAAGAGAGATAAGATTTGTTCTTGATTGGTGTTGAGATGTTAAGTGAGAAAGTAATTGATGATTGAATCGAAGGTACAAGGGACAATTGTCGTGTATTTATAGTTGCAGATTGGAGATTTAATACCATTTTTTTTTCTTTGAATTGTCTGTTTGTTTTGCGTGTAAGTAATTTTCTTTTCTTCTCAATCCAAAATTATTTAGTTCTGAAGCTTTAACTATTGGCTCATTTTATCCAACGGCAGATAACATTGCCACGCCGGATCCATGCTGTACCAATCCATAATCTCTTTTTGGAATAATAGTACATGCTTCCTTCACCTGAGGTTTCACGGTTCTTTGTGAAATCATGTATCGTAGTGACACGTGTATTACCAGTTCTAGTATTTGGAAATACTAGAGTGGACCAATGATAAAAGCAGAGTCTTGAGTATGGAACTAAAGTGGACCAAATTACAAACCCAACCTGCAAGACAAGGTTATTGGTTTCAGAAGCTTATGTTCTAGTACTTCCTAAATTCACTAAAAGATTATGTACTGAGCCTTGTGAACATTTTACATGTAATTTAAGTCCAGATATTCTTCCAGTTCGGAGGTCAGACTTTATTCTCATTCTCAGGAACTCATTTCAAACCAAGCTTTTGAATTTAGCTGCATATGTTATCTCCATTTTTTTCCTGCATCTAGTGCTACTGTAAGCTCGTTATTTTCTAATTTGTTGTCTATCAACCCGCTAATGCAAAAGTTTTAAAGACAATAGAGGTTGCCATTACCTGTTGCTAACTGTCATAATATAGGTTATTCACCAGCCAGCAGTAATATATATGGTGGACAACGGAGTACTCCACAAGATACAGAACAGAGAAGTCAAAGTTCTCAAGATCCTGTTGTTGCATGAAGTCATAACACCTGATGTATACAGTGGCTCTGGTGCAGATGCTTCAAGAGATCCCTTTTCTCGGACATTGAGAGTCAAAATAACTGGAAAAGATGGATTCCTGTGAGTATCTTTCCACTTCCGGTGCTGTTACAGATTTACAGTACTATTATACATCTACTATTTCCTCTGATAAGTTGTCAAATTTGGTGCAAAATAAGTCTAGAGACATTTCTCACACAAACTTTAATTAGCAACCCTCGTAGCCAAAACATTGCAGTCCATTTTGGTTATCAACTTGAGTGATGTGTATTACATATCTTGTTATTTAACAAGATTATGGCATGTCTGAGCACATTTATTATTAATTTACTTTATATTTAATGCATTGCTCTCATACAACTGGACCATTGTTGATGCCCTAATTGCTTAGAAGTCTTAAAAATTCCAAATGCGTGCCACCATAGATATAAATTTTATAGCTTCTTCCTATATATATTCATGGCTAACTGTCGTGTCGAATTTTAATATTTCTGATTAGTTGAAGTGTGCCACTATAGCTATTTCCTTCACAAACATTGTTCCAGGTAAATCAACATCCAAAAGAATCTTTCAAAAGGATTGTTTTAGATTAATTTTGTTGGAATGAATGATTATTTTGCTCAATTTTTAACACAGCCTTAGGGGGTGTAAACATCAAAGAACTCTTGAATAATGCAGCTGGGGAATTCGGTGGCAAGTTATTATTGGATTTTAATGATACCATCGGCGACAGGATTCAAGTCTTCCTAGAATAAAGATTTCACAGATTTGATAGGAAAGGTACTTCTTCTGCTGCAATGAATAACAACTGTTTCAAAACCAGGATTTTATTGCCTACTGAGTTTATTCAAACCAGGAAACTAGTTAAAATGCAAAGGCTGTAGTTTGTATTGTAGATAAGTGTAAAGTCAGAGACTCAGAATCAAGCTGTAATTGTGAAATAAGTGAATAATTTGAGGCTCTTATTAATTGGTTATTATATCCAATCTGTTTTTATTGTTTTCAAATGGCTGCTGAGTGAAAAAATGTCATAGAAATTCGACCAAATGCGTGGTTGAATCTAAGTACTAGGAGTGTAACCGATCAGAGCTAACTTGTGATTTACTCGGTATTAACTCAAAATCTTATTGAAATTGATTCGGCGTTAGTTGATTTCAAACTATTGAAGCTAATTACTAAGTTTAGTTCGAGAATCACGATACTCGGCTTGTGAGCTTAATCGAGTTTTGGTTAATCTATTTTTTTTTAAAGAATATCCTTACTTTTTTAATAGAAATTAATTTATAAATTTTTTAAGAGTCAAGTCAAACTCGATTCTTTATTATATTACTAGTCGAGTTTTGGTTTTTAAATTTTAAAGTCGAGTGAAACTTAAATTTTAAAGTCCGAGTCAAACTCAATTATGTTCCCAAATTTAACATTTATAATCTGCACGATATTGGATTCTGCTGCCTATACTTTGAAGATCATACATCGTAAATAGTAACCTCTTAGGGGCCGTTTGGTTTAAGGTTGGGAATGGGAATCAGAATGAGAAGGAATGAGAATGATTGTTTTCATTTTTTGTTTGGTTCAAAATTAGTGTAGAAATGAAAATGGATAAAGTTTAATAAAAAAATTATTAAAATTATTAATGTATATGCAGCTTCAAACAATATAAATTTAACTAAAGCAAGTAAGCAACCCATTAGTTTACTTTGTGAAATTGTAAGAGTAAATATTCCAGCATAATATACGACCTCAGCAGCTTTTAATCCATCATTTTTAATTTTGCTCTCCTTAGGGACCTAATTGTTGAGTTAATTGGGATAGACAATATAAAGTGCTCGAATGAAAAAACTGGAATAGAATTCAGGCCTAATCACTTAAAAATTCCCTACCTTTATCCCTTTTTGCAAATATACTCAGACGTATGAATTTTTCAATTTTACCCTTTTATGTTTCAATTGTTCCCCAAATTTCAAAATTCTCTCAATTTAATTACTTTAAGGATGAAAAATTCAAAACAACTAAATAGAAGGATATTATCACTCTTTTTTATTTGAGAAAGTACAAATAAATCCTTAATCTTTTAAAATTTCCAAATAAGTCTTAAATGAATTATTGAATAAATTTTTAAATTTTATTAAAAATTAAATAAATTAAAACCAAATTATTAAAACCGCTTCCATTTCCATCACCGGCCCCGTATACCGGTTCCACCGCGACCCGCCGGAGACCAGAGTGGAGAAGAAGTTGTTGCTCCTCCTTCAGATCTGAGAAGGAGAAAGGAGCAGCAACTCCTTCTCAAACTGAGAAGGAGCTCAGAAGGAGCTGCGGCGGGTCGGTGAAAACCCATTGTTTTTTTCCGGCAAAATGTTTTTTATTTTTTCCGTAAGTCGATTTCATGTAAAGGGTGTTTTTTAACGGTTTTGATTTTAAAAATTTCTTGATAATTAATATAAATTAAATAATAATTTTTTTTATTTTAGTAGGGGAGAAGGCTTTTCTATATCATTAATAATAGGGTTAGTTGCAAATTAAATCACAAACTTTAACCTAATTTGCAATTACAATACGAACTTTAAAACTTGGCAATGTCAGTAACCAACTTTCATTTTTTGGCAAATTGATACACCGACCAATCATGCAACGACACATGGCGGTATATTACAATGTCCACGTCAGTGTTTTTTAGATCGGTGTATTGATTTGCCAAAATTGCAAAGTTCGTTGATAACATTGTCAAGTTTGAAAGTTTATGTTGTAATTACAAATTAGGTTAAAGTTGGTGAATTTATGTGCAATTAACCCTTAATAATATCAGCATTTAATTAGAATTTATATAAAAATGAAGGACTATTTTAAACTTTTTTTCAAGTAAAAAGAGGTTGATTTAATACTTTGGGGTGCAATTGAAACACAAAAGGGTAAAATATTGTAAAATTGAAAAAACTCGTACGTCTATAATTGCAAAAGGGGTTAATGGTGAGGGGTTTTTGAGTGATTAAGCCTAGAATTTATAGGAAAATATAGTCACAAAAGAGGATAGATAAGGAAAGGTCGACTTTTGTCTGGGGACGAAATAAGACAATAAAATAATCATTACTCGGGAAAGAAAGTATGGGGCAGTCCCATGCCCGGAATCCGTAAATCGTTTTTTTATCATCAAAATGCAAATTTCTCGTTGCTTGGAAAATGAGGATACATCCACAATAATACAAGAATTATTATTACTCAATAATATAGTATGTTGTGAGAATTGATAAGTGGTAAATAATTGACAATGTTAATGCTTCTCCCTCCGTTCTTTTTTAGTTGTCCATTTAGCCAATATTACACATATCAAGATAATGCTCCTTTTGTCTTAAATTATGAAGAAAAATACTATTATAGCCCTATTAGTTAATAAATGCTTTTCAAATGAAAATATGGAGTCATTTATTAGGAATGGGTAAATTTGGAAGATAATAGCTAAAATCACATTAAAATTCTAAATGCACAACTAATTAGAGATAAATATATTTTACTAAATGGACAACTAAAAAAGAAAGGAGGGAAATTTCTATAAACGTTTAGTTACATGAAAATCATTCTGAAAACAGAGGCAGCTAATTAGAAAGATTTGCAAAGATTCTATAAACGTTTAGTTACATGAAAATCCCCAAAACAACCGAATGTAATTAATACTTAAGATACGGTTATAACGACTTCATTAAAACCGAGATACATTTCATAGCTTTCCTTAAACAAGTGGGAAACAAACAAACTATAACGGTCATTAATCTGTGCTTCTCTTACTATAAATACGCCCCCAAACACCACTTCTCCTCTTCAATTTCAACTAATAATGGCTCTAAGAATAGGCTCCCGAAAGCAGAATTTCATGACTAAAGTCTTGAGAGGTGACAAGCAGGCTCAAACTGCAAGTTTCTTGAAGAGAGGTCCAACTTTGAAGAAGAAAGCACTCGAGCTTCAAACGTTATGTGATGTCTCCGTCGTCATCGTACGTTATGGTCCGGACGGGAGTCTTGACATTTGGCCTGAGAATGAAGCACAAGTAAGAGATGTTGTTATGCGTTATAAAGGATTTGAAAAAACAAGAAAAAAAGAGCGCAATCTTTTTGATTTCTTGGTGGACAAGAAAGCCAAACTTCTCAAGAAAAAAACCCAGTTGATGAAAACCAAACTACATGCAACTATCGACACCTTGTCCAAACATGTTGAGGGACTGTCGGGTCACAAATTGACTCGTTTTCTTGATTTTCTTGAAGAAAAGTCGAGGAGTTATCAAGAAAAACTAACGTCTCTTGAGTTAGCAGCAAAACAAGTGGAATCCACTAATAACCCATCGGTGTCATCTTTTGAATGGAAAACCCCATTGGAACAATTTCACAAACATGTTGTGTGCATTGAGAATCGTCAGCCTCAAGAAAACCGTTGCAGCGTCTCAGAGGATGGTTCAAATTTCTTCAATGGTGGTAGTCGTGCAGTTACAAAGACTGAGGGTATTTATGGTAATAATGTGTTTGGAGGCAGCACCAACAGTTCTTGTTTTGGGGCAGTAGAAGCAGGACAAAATATGAAAAATTTTAATGATCTCAGATTTTGGTGGGATGGTGAGATAGTTGGAATCTAATTTAGTGCAGTCGGGTAGATTTGGAAGCTTTTTTTGTTTGGTACTAATTGGATGTTTATTAATTGCTACTGAGTTGAGTAGCACGAGTTATGAAGTTATCTCTGGTTTTTGGAAATGTATAAAACTGATTATTATATATAAACTAGGTCGATGGCCGCGCAAATTAATATTTTTTGAAATTTTTTAAAAAACATTTTTATTAAATTATGTAGTATTGT